>NW_028318157.1:3387500-3689583 GCF_062004578.1 Staurois parvus
TTTTTTTTTTGTTTAAATATAAAATATTTTGGTGAGTAAATAGATACTTATGTCACGCTTTAAAATTGCATACATCTGTGGAACAGTGCCAAGCTACGGTACCTAAAAATCTCCATAGGTGATGATTTAAACCCTTTTACAGGTTACCAGTTTAGAGTTACACAGGAGGTCTAGAGCTAAAATGATTGCTCTCGCTCTGATGTTCACATGACACTGCACAAGTATAGTGCGATCATCGTTTATATGCAGGTAGGACTTGCCTATGCGTTTTGCATGTAAGCACGGGTTGCTCTAAATTATTTTATTTTAAGCTGTTTTTTTTTTTTTTTAATCAGCTTTATTGAATTCACAAGGGATAAACAACATCCCTGGAAAAAAAACATTGACTACGACAGGTCCTCTGTGTGGCAAGATCTGGGGTCGATCAGACCCCAGATCTCTCCTCTAGTCCCCACAGATTGGTCTGATCAGCTGCTTACTTTGCCGCTAACAGCCAGATAAAAGAAGAGCCGAAACCGGACGTGACTAATTCCTCATTGCTTCGGGAGTAACTCTGAGGGCGGAACGATGTTAGCAACACGACACTTGTCAGAACAGCTGCAGCAGACCTCCCGAGCCCTGTTCATTTGACTCGGGAGGGCTGCTACAGCTGGTGGTGGTCCGTGTTACCAGAAGAATCCGCTCTGTGTACAGCGTGATGCCCTGGATGCTGTGCGAGGCTAAGTCCCCCTTTTTCTGCCCATCCTGGTCAGGTGCAGTGCACTTCGCCTCGCACAGCATCCAGCTCATCCTGGGAGAGGGACATCACTGAAATCTGAAGAAGCGCAACCCCTAGATTCAGCCTTAACCTGAAACTTGAAATTTAAAAAATGGTTGGAGTTGGGTTAACTCCGTCTTGAAAAACAAATACTGCTATATATCTTTGAGCTGACACTTTAACCTGTAAGAGTGTTTTTATGAAGTGTGAGCGAAAACTGGTAGCACACCAAATGAATGCATTCTGCTTGTTTATTGTGAAGACAGTATCTCATAAGGTTCAAGTCATTACTATGTGAGGCCCTGAGCTGCAATAATTTGGAGTGCTGGTGTATCTTTATTCTCTCTCGCTTCTATTTTAACTACCTTGAGAGAAAATTGGAGTACCTGAATGTAAAACCCTTAGGAGAACAACACATGCTTCATACACTCGAGCTGTGTGTTAGAAACCATCAGGGGTCCCACCAGACCCTCTAGTGCCTAGTCCCTGTGAAACCTTTAAAAAGTCATTATTGTTTTTATGGAAGGAAAGTTTGGCAGCTAGAATTAACCTAATGCAGGTGGCAAAAATAAGTCAATCACTGGATGGAAATCAAACCATTTAAAGTAGTTCTGTAGAAGAGGATCAATTCTAGCCTCTGTATTATTGTCTTTGATCACATCAAGGTCAGCATAGCCATCAGCGTGGCTCAGATTTTGTGGTCCATGCTTACTGGTCATGCAGTGCTGTGTTAACTGAATACTTTCTCTCGGAGTTGGATGGCATCCTGTGTTCTTGAACTATCTTGTTTTGACAAGTCGATAGGATTTGTTTCTGTTTCCCTGCATGAACTAAGCAAATTACTTGTCAGAGGCTGATGGATGAGTCAAGGGCCTTATTACTAGAAAGGGGCTGGCTGCAAACCACCAGGGTGAGACGCCTCACAATGCGGCTAATATGATCTATTGCATAGAACTGGCTGAAGTCGTATTTTTCAGCAGTCAGGATGGGAATGTACAGAAGCCTTCTATCATTGAATTATTTATTAATGAAAAACCAAATGTGTGCTTTACAGATCAGATTTAATAAGCAAACCTGTCTTTTACTACTCTTTTGTTATTTCTTCCATATTTCATCTTTGTCGTGACGGTTTGTGGTTCTTATGTAATTTGGGTCTCAGAGTGCATCTGGCTGTCTTTAGTCTCCTATTAGGTATTATTGTTCTAGTGAGTTCTTACAGAAGTACATATTAAATATTCTTTTATCTGTCTGTTAACTTTCACAGTTACCAAAATATCCTTCAGTCTTCAAAGTTAATAAACCTTTCTAGCAAAACTGCACAATGACAGAGACAGAGCACTTGTAGGTTTGTGCATGTTTAGTCTCACTCCTGTCTCAATGGAGATATGATTTATGTGTTGTGTTACTAAACAAAAGAACCTTATTGCAAATGTTACTACTTTTTGCTTTTGTTCGGTCAATTAATTCACAAATGTATAACCCCAGGTTCCTGGAGTCTGGAATTTTTTGCTTATAAACAAGGCTATTTGTATTGGCAATAGCAATATTTATGTATTTTTACTTTGCGTTAAGTGCCACTACCATCGCTGTTTACCAATCCTTGAAGTGATTATAAAGGTAACATTTTTCTTTTTTTCTTTTAAATAACTTGTTATACTTGCCTGCTCTGTGCAATGGTATTGGGTTTAAAAAAAAAGTTTGTTTTTTAATCGGCCTTTTTTTTTTTTTTTTTGTTTACCTGGTGACACACTTCTGTCTTAACTTAAAGGATAAGTTCACCTTTTGGAACATGTCACATGTTCCAGCTCCTGCCTACCCCCACCCAACCCATGACAGCAGGCGGATCCTTTCCCCGCACTTGCTGTCAGAATTTAAAAACAGCATGGCCTTGCGGGGTTCATTCATTTGCAGAGTTTTGTGAATTAATGAACTACAACTACCATCGGCTGCCACAGCCAATGGCTCATAGTTCTCAATGAGTTCTATTGAGCGCATTCATAGTTAATACATTTTTCTTGCCATTCAGGAACTGCCTGTACGAGGTGCGGGCAGACAGTGTACTGACAGTCTACAGGATCCTGGCATGTTGGGGGCCTGGGCAGCAGAAGAAAGTGGAACCTGGACAGGATGGGCAGCTTTTACTGGAACCAATCCTTTTGTATTTTCCTCCTTCAGCTGCTGAATGCTGGTGGGGGGGAGGAAAATACAGGGATCGGTTCAATTAAATGCTGCCACCCCTGTCCAGATTCAACTTCCTTCACTTTCCCAGGCCTGCTGTGTGCTCCCTTGGTAGATTCACTCCTGTCCAGGTTGAGGGAGTAAGCAAGGGAGGGATGTGATCTACCCGTCGACTACCTGTGATTGACAGGTTGCCCACCCTTGCTGTAAACTTTAGAAAACCTTTCTCTGTTGCAGGGAGAGGGGGGTGTTCTGTAATCCTGTAGACTCCACCTGTTCTGGAGATGGAAACATTTTGACCTTACATTAGTTACATAATTTTGAAAAAGGGTCTTTAGGGGAACACACTTTAGAATGAGTTTTCTGTAGCGGTATACTTGTGTGTGTGCTCGACACAAGTAAAACCTTAAAACTAAAACCCAATTTAAGTTTCATTAATTATTACTGGCTGTATAACGGGAGTATTTGAGGGCTTATTTATTTTTTAATGGCCCTATTTGCTACAGCAAAGATTAAAGTGGTATTAACCACTTACCCTCCCGAAGATTTACCCCCCTTTTTGACCAGGCCATTTTTTGCGATATGGTGCTCCGTTACTTTAACTGACAATTGCACAGTCATGCAACGCTGCACCCAAATTTAATTTTTCCTTTTTTCCCCCTACAACTAAAGCTTTCTTTTGGTGGTATTTGATCGCCTTTGTGGGTTATTTTTTGCGCTATAAACAAAAAAATTACAATTTTGAAAATAAAAAATATATTTTTGGCTTTTTGCTAAAAAACATGTCCAGTAAAAAAATCAAATTTCGGCATAAATTTAGGCCAAAATGTATTCTGCTACGTGTCTTTGCTAAAAAAAAAAAAAAAAAAAATTCCAATACATGTAAATAATTGGTTTACGTGAAAGTTGTAGCATCTTCAAATGGCGGCATATATACTGGATTTTTTTTTATGTATACTAGTAATATTGGCAATCAGTGACATATTGCGGGACTGCGGCGGGCATTCTGACACGGGGAGAACTGACTAACTGCCACTGACATCCCAAAGACACTAATACTGCGATCAGTGCTTACTGTATGTGCTGTGTGTGTTTTACTATGTAAAGATGCTGCTGTGCAGAGAAGTACACAGCAGCATGTTACTGCTGGCAGGAGAGAGACCTGTGTTTATACATCGATCTCTCCCCTGTCATTGTTCCTCGGCGATTGCTGGGTGCCGGTGGAAAATCTCCGGCCGGGACCCAGCGATCGACATCTGTAGCCGCCAATGGTGGCATAGGTAGGGCAGCACGCTGAAATGCAAATCACGTATATATACATGATTTTGCGCAGCTCTGCCGTCCTGTAGCAGCAGTTCTGCTATAGGGCAGTTGGGAAGCAGTTAAACCCGAAAGCAAAAATTTTATATATTGCAACTTACCAATCATTAGATGTGGTCCCTGCATCAGTTTTCTTTTCTTAGGCTTTCTTCCCCTCTGTTTTTCACCTGGCATTCTGAACAGTAACACACCTTTTTGTATTAGAATGCCCCCAGCAGCATAGGGGGCACATTTGTTACAGGAGGATTGTCAGTCTGGGGGTAGAGGAGCGTTAGATTTGCTAGCAAATTTAAATACACTAGCAAATTAAAGTCAAACTCCAGCTTATACTTTATAAGCCGTTTACAGCAAACAGGCTTTTTTTTTCTTTTTGGTATAAAGGTTTTGCATATGAGCTGATTATTGTAAACACCCCAGCCAGTGTTAATTGATTTCTCTCATTTTTGTAACTGATACTCTTTGCTGGAGAGATTCTTCTTTTGAAAAGCAGACTTACTGGACAAATCACCAGTTGAAAACAAGATAGCCTAAAAAAGAAATCTAGTGACATCTAAGACATGGTAAGCTGTGATATGTTTGGGTATAATGCTGAAGTTTAAAGTGCTTATATTTTACCATCCTTGGTTGCTGCCGCCCCCCCCCCCCCCCAACCCGGTTCCCCCCCACCCCCTTTATCAGTATATTTATACCATTTTTAAATAAAACTTTTCATTTTCATTGCATACTTTTAGACCCAATGATGTACATTATGTCTCTGCTTCTCTATACAATGCAGGCCATGGCTGCTTGGAGGGCTTATAGGGTGCTGTGCATAGCGTCCTGAAAGCAACACAGCACCCTGCCTCAGTACTCTTTTCAGGAGCCCCAGTCCTAATGCACGCAGTAGGCTGGCTACTGGGAGGAGTTATGCAAATGTCAAAATGTGCACATCATTCCGGAGGAGTGAATATTCCTAGACAGGATTTATGAGAGCAGACTAAAATAAAAATGCAATTGGCGCAAGAGAATTTGTAGTGGATATAACGTTCACTCAGTAAATCTTAAACAAAATAATCCAGTAAACAGAAATTAAGATATATAATCATATATGCTAGTAATAAAAGGACAACAAGTAAATGATGCAGCTTTAGTGGTGAGGGAAGGGGGGGAGGGAAAGGAGGGGAAAAAAGACTTGTAATGCAAACAGTACTGGATTGAGATAGATGGTGTGTATGTGTGTGTGTATATATATATATATATATATATATATATATATATATATATATATGTGTGTGTGTATATATATATATATATGTGTGTGTGTGTATGTATATATATGTGTGTGTGTGTGTGTATGTGTATATATATATATATATATATATATATATATATATATATATATATATATATATATATATATATATATATATATATATATATACACAAAGCTGCAATGTAGACAGCGTCGTGACGCTTGCACTTTCTAGAGTAAACCGGACTCTGTGGTAAATAGAGAAAAAAGAGAAGTGCGCCAGACTAAGTGCAGTAGGAATATAACAGTTTATTGCACACAAGATTATAAAAACTCACAAGAAGTGGGTAGATATCAGGCATCAATATATGAGGAGGAGGATGTCATCTGTGCTGCACCTCACAAATGGATGGCTGCAATGCCAAGGCGGGTCCCACAGGAGGAAGCGAGGGTGGCAGGCGCAGTAACCGGGAGTCGCGGCGCAGATAAGAACCGGGATCCAGGGCAGGCACTGCTGATCTCTCACATCAGCGTCGGTACAGGAGCCAGCTTGAGGCACATCCAAGATGGCCGCCGGGCAGGAAATGACGTCAGGACGTTGCTGGGAATCCTCCAAGGGGGCGCCCCCGGATCCGCCCCCTTGGAGGATTCCCAGCAACGTCCTGACGTCCAACGCTGATGTGAGAGATCAGCAGTGCCTGCCCTGGATCCCGGTTCTTATCTGCGCCGCGACTCCCGGTTACTGCGCCTGCCACCCTCGCTTCCTCCTGTGGGACCCGCCTAGAGCGCCAGCTGTGCAACACCTTGGCATTGCAGCCATCCATTTGTGAGGTGCAGCACAGATGACATCCTCCTCCTTATATATTGATGCCTGATATCTACCCACTTCTTGTGAGTTTTTATAATCTTGTGTGCAATAAACTGTTATATTCCTACTGCACTTAATCTGGCGCACTTCTCTTTTTTTTCTCTATATAAGAGCAGACTACCCTAGCCAAGACCAACACTTGATGCTGAGCCTCCATTATTGGTCACGTGTCTGGCATTTATTTAATGGTTGTCCTTAGGGATATTCTGCTGATCCTGCTCCTTCTCCGGTGAGGGGGAGGGAGCGAGGTACCTAGATTTATCAGGTACCCTCTGGAATCACCTAGACAGTTCCAGCAGAAGTTCTTTCCACCCACCCACAACCTCCTCGGACACATCATAGGTCCCAGGAGACTGCAAGACCATTCAAAGCGCAGCAAGGCTTGTGCATGCGCAGTGGGGAGCCGACTGTGAAGCCACAAGGTGTCGCAGCTGGATACCCCCCACAGTCATCATGGTGCTGAGGGAGATCTGAAGACCAGAGAAAAAAAACACCTGGGTGTGGACAGCACTGTATCCCTGGACATGTAAATGTCTTTTATTAAAATGTGGTAGCTAAAGTACCTGCTGATTTTTAATTTTTACAAAAACTGAAGATCTCGAAGGAAAATTGTAGGGTGTGTATATATAGGTTTAATATAAAGATAAATTGAAGCTGTTTGAAAACAATCTGAATACTATATGCATGGTTTTGTGGACTTTAGTGTTTTCTTTTCTTCCCCAGAAATAAGCTTGAATGCCAGAGATCCTGAGTCCAAGATTTCTGTTCTCCGAAAAGAGGATGTGAAGCACGAGTGGAGACTGCCGGCTATAAAATATCAATTTGTCACAAGGTGGTGATTCAGTAATTACATGATTTTCCTCACATATGCATCTGTACTCCTGTATTTCAGACAAGAAACTCCCCTTTTAATGCATTTTTCTTGTTCATTGGTTTTATTAAAGGTTTTCAATGCAAATAAGAGAAGGGAAAGTCTCTACAAGGTACATCCAGAGATAATTATACATACAAATTTACATCAGAAGTTGGTGCCATTATCAAGTCTGTTACAATTCCAGATGTTCTACATTCACTACTGAATTGTAAAACGATACAGAAGCATCTTAGAAATGTTTAATAGTGAAAGTAGAATGAAGCTTCAAGATTAGATGTAGTGTAGGTTGACAGGGCATCCAGCATCAATTCTGGAATAAATGTTAAAATGGAAAGGATGGCTAACAAGGATGGCCCACGAGCTAGGCAGGTTTCCATGTAGCTCAAAGGTGTTTTGGTCTGGTTGGCTGCAGGAAGTCCATGGGGACCAGATGTAGGGGAATTTTTATGTGTGTTGAAGAAATAGTCAATAGTTTTCCATTAATCATAGTCCTATTCATTCGAGAAATGACTTTGGAGAATGTTAAAGGATAAGTTCACCTTTGTGCGAAGAAGAAAAAAAAAGTAGTAAATGCACATTTTTTTGCGGGTACAGAAATGTGCATTTTTTAATTTTTTTTACTAGGCACCTGTAAAGCGTTGCACCCGTGATTAGCAGATCATGGGTGCAATCTCATGCTCTGGCAGTCTGTCAGTGTAACTGTCTGCCTGTACCCCTCATACAGGCAGCCAGTGACTGAATGACAGGAAGCATCAATGAACTACCTAGAGCAGGGGTAGACAACCTTAAAGAGGTGGAGATCTACCTGAACAACATGGAAGAAGTCAAAGATCGCCAGGCATGGTGTTGCCTCCTCACACCTGCCTTTTAAACCTCTAAATGCTCTACTACCATGTTGCAATCATGTGCATTGCACAGCAATCATATCAAATACTCAAGATGGGATAGAAGGAAATGCATTTTCACCGACATGCATGCACCAAGTTGGCGGAAGTTCTCCATTAACTCATCAATGGCTGTCTCATACTGAGGACTTCTGTGGTTAAGTAAGTTTGCAATGACTGACTTCAGCAGAGAGTTCAGCAGAATTCAATACTTCATCAAAACTAGCGTCCTTGATGAGCTCCCTTATCTGAGGACCATCAAATATACCTACCTTAAGTTTTTCTATTCTAACCCATGGAAACTTCTGCAGGAGGAAAGCAAATCCTCCACCTTCCCTGTCCAGTGGCTTTACAAAGTTTTTCATAAGTCCAAGCTTGATGTGTAGGGGTGGAAGCAATATCTTGCTCGGTTCAACCAGAGGGTCGGACAGAACATTGTGTGAGCCGGGTTTTAATCACTCTCTGGATGGACACTCTTGTCTGACATAGTGCTGGTCATCAGCCTGGCTGTCCCACAAACAAAGCATGGATACTTTGTGTACTCACCTTGAAGTCCTAGAATGAGTCCAACAACCTTAAGATCTCCACAGATCAACCATTTGTGTTCCTTGTCATTGAGAGCAGACAATAGACTGTCCATGCTATTGTGCGTTTCTTTCATTGCAACTGAATGTCCAACAGGGATCGATGACAACTTATTTCCGTTATTCAGAAGAACTGCCTTGAGACTTCTCTTGGACGAGTCAGTGAAATGTCTACATTGCATGGCATCATACTTCACACCCATTAATTTGATCAGGACTGCATTGTTCTTGCAGTAGACCAGTGAAGACGCTTCATCAAATGTGAAGAACTTTCTAAATTCTCTCTCATGGTCCCAATACCAATAGAATGTTGTTCCTGGTGCCAGCAGATTTTTGTCTCAAAGATGTGAACCGAATAGCTGAGCAGACTTCTTGGAAAGGTTCAGGTCTTGTGTCAGGTCGTTGAGTTCGGCTTGGGTCAGTGGCATCGGTTGGTCGGCCTCTTCTTGCTGGTATGCATTGCGCTCAGCTGTATCGGTTGTCTCACCACATTCGGGATCAGAACTAGATTTCATGGTGACATCGGGCTCAGGAACACGAAGATGGTTGCCATGGGAGACAGGTTTTATGGCAGAAGGAACATCGGGATACTGAACATGATGCTTGTTCTTGCCATTGATGCCTTTTCGGTTTGTCATGCAGAAGTAGCATTTTCCTTCCCTCCACACCAGTAGGACAGCAAATGGCACACTCTTCCTTTTTGTTATTCCTCCAATCCCGTAGGTTCTCCACACGTTTTACAGCAGATATGGGTAGCGAATAGCTTATCCTGGTCCCCTAGTTTGACTCCAAAGTAAGCATACTATGCTTGCACAAAACCCGTGATTTTTGCGTTATGGTTTGGAAGAACCACATGTCCGCAGATATAGCAGAACGTATTAGGAAGTTCTTACACTTACAATTCCTTGCAATACACCTGAAAAGACAAAGGTTTGTTACAGTTATCCATGACCATTTGTAGCAAAAACAGAGCTCATAGAAGCTTGAATGATAGCACTATTTTGGAAAAATATGTTTTGACAAAAATTCAACATATCTTTGAAACAAGACCTGAACAAACAAAATGAATTCTATTTTTGAATTCAGCATGCAAAAATGATCCTAAATCTGTTGTGCAACGTTTGACCTTTTGAAAAAAAGTTTTAAAACACAGGCCAGTGTAATGTCACCCTTAATGGTATAAGAGGAAAAGGATGGGTGAAAGACACGTTAGATTCAGGACTTTTGTAAGGTCAGGACCTTGCTACCAGTCAAATCAGTCTCCTGTGTGTAAAACAAAACAAAAAAACAAACAAAATGAAATCGTGGAACACAAGGCCTATGCTTAAGCAGATATCAACATTCAAAGAGAAGGGTAAGGCTGTGACCCCATTTCCTCTTGTTTTAGTCTACCTGATGGTACAGTAAGGTACCATAAACAGAGGCTTGGGAGGTAGTGGGACCAAGTTCAACTTTCACAAGGGAAGACAAACTTTACATATAACTTCCTTTTATCTATAAATCCAAGTAGTTATTTTGGCATGCATTTTTACTAAGGCACTCCCTACTGTTTTTTTCCCCCATTCTATCCTCAATTGTCAGAGATTTCTACAGGTTTACATTGAGGTACAGAACAAAAGGCATTCATCTACTGTAAATATATATTGTATGAAAAGTAAATGAATTTTCTGATAGCCTCCTGCTATGGTAGCAACACTACTATATCATTTCTTACAGTGAGGTTTTTATTTTTTTTCCTCAGCTCTTGATGCCAGTTGTAGAGTTGTAGGCCAGTTTTGGGAAGTTCCCATGCCAAAAAAAAGTCCCTAACCTAGTGATCAGAAAAGTTGTACCACCCCAGAGAGAAAAGCCTTTTGATGTGGTGTTTTGTTAATATTTGCCTGGATGTCAAATTCTATTTAAATTTTAATAACTTGCATGCAAGAACACCATGCAATTGCCACTCAAATCCCTGGATGGACAGAAGCTGCATTCAGGAAACTAAGTTTGTACATGTTTATGCAAGCACAATATATACCCGTGTACAGCTAGCAAACAGCCATTCATTACCGTAGGCAGCTGTACCCTGCAGCTGTGTCTCCAGGGTGAGAAATATGACCAAAATGTATGCTGTATGGTCTCATATACGCATGTGCATGAGGCCTTAGTCTTGTGATCTTTGAGGGTTCTTGAGAATTACTTTACAGCGCAAGTTGTTTTGTGTGGAATTTCATCTTTAGTTCGACTTTCAGTAGTTCATTTGGGCCAAGCTGGCCTAAATAAACCATTTCCATTACATATTTATGCAGCTGCTGTTTGTGCTGTAATATACTGTAGCAGCATGAGCAATATACAGTAAGTGGCGCTGTGTTGCAGCAGCAGTACTGGTGACCTCTTGTTTGCTGCTGGAATTAAATAGCTGAGCTGTTTCTTCTTCATTCAGGTGGTGGAGAGGCTAGACGATATGACTTCCACCTCAACCAATCAAAGGAAGCCTTGTATTCATTGAGAAAAAACAAGGCTTCTTCTGAATGGCAGAGAAGCATTTACCCCCATTCTGCATATATCTGGCAGCAGGTGGGAAGTGTCTTCATTAACACAGCACCACTTACTGTATATAGCAAGTTCTGCTGCAGTATAATACAGTACACAGTTTCTGCATAATTATGTAATGAAAATATTTTCTGTGGCCAGCTTGGCCCAAACAAACTAGTTAGTCATATTAAACATTAAATTCTGCTTTAAGAATATATATTTGTAGACTCTGAAGCTGTATTATCACAGTTAACGTTTATAGGTTTTAAATCTGTTAGATTTTTGTTCACCAGTTTTTTGGGTTCTTTTTACCATTTTTAGATCAGAGCTGAATAATTTACCTCATAACCAAGTCTGTGATGTGATTGGTCTTGTGACATATGTGGGAAGATGTGAAAGAAAACGGATTCGAGGTAACTAAGCTATACTGTTTGAAACAAACATATTCATATCTGTAGCTATTAGCGTCATGGATAAATTCACTTTCAAAGGTCACAAAAGAGGCATTAAAATCTTGCTTTTCCCTATTTTTATTGCACCAGAATTATAGAAGCCACAGCTTGGGCAGAATACCTTGTGATCTACCAGCATGCTGTACAGAAGAAAAAATGTTCTCTGTATGGAAACAATAGTCTCTCTGCAACCCAACACACCCGCTGCAATTAGACCTAAATCTCTGTAATCCGCAAAATTCATGCTCCCTGCTGATTGGTGAGTGCCACATTTGGCTTAGCAGGGAAGTGGACATCTGCAGAGAGACCACTGCTTCCACACAGCATTGATCCTTCTGTACAACATGCTGGTAGTGGCAGGCTTTTTTTTTACTCCAATTGTGATTACTTTGTTTTAAGACTTTACACCATATGCTTTACAAATAAGTACACTTTTCAGACAAAGTGCACTTATTCTTTTTACCTTTGTGCCCTGATCTAAGCCATCCCACCCTCACCCTTCAGAGATCTGTGTATACTGAGATCCATTGCCTGTGGTTTTTGGTTTATCTACACACCACGCCACATGACTCTGTTGGTCTCACCTGTGCATTATGCTCCCACAGACGTCTGAGCCTCCAACCCGGCCGGAAGACAATCTTGAAAAACATTATTGCAGCCCAATCAACATCTCAGGTTCAGTCTAATGTTCACAATCTACATTTATAAAATGTTTGCTGTCGGTCTTCACTGATGTCCCAGTATTTGAATGGCCTTGGTAAAAGTTTGGTAATGGCCTTAAAATGGTGTCAACCAGAAAGTGTGAGTTAAGCTGTCCATACATTATACAGTTTTCTTACTCAATTTCCTTTAGATTTACCTTCAACTATGTAGCACAAGGGGCTGGCTGATTAGGTTTGACCTCATAATATATGGTTTTGGTAAACCTAAAGGAAAATTGTATAATGTAAGGCCAGTCTTACATGCTGTTTTGAGAATACCATGTGCCTATAAATGTCATAGCTAACATGATTCATCATAACTATGAGTGAATGCTCTGTACTGTCCATGTTCTATAAAAAGATAAAACCATACCAAAATATGCTACTTTTAACTGTGATCTGCATTACTTATAACATGATTATATACCGTGTCTGTTGAGGTACAAGAACATCTGCTATAACTGTTTTTTGGTTTCTTTTTTCAGATGAAGGTGAAGATTTCTGGTTATATCGTTGGGTCCATGTGATTGATGGGACCTCTGACCAGCCACTTCTGCTTGAAATTTTTGCAACCTCACAACCAAACATATTTGAGAAAATTCATCCTAGTGAGTGTATATAATATAAACCAGACCCAGGATACTCACTGTGCCTTTCTATGACTAACAACCTGTTCAAAACTCATAACAAAAGGAAGCTAGACATGCAGTATGCATATTTTATCATTTGTTATTGTCGACCTTGAGCTTTAAATGGCTTTGTTGATTTATGTAGGTCATCACTTTAAAATCCTTAAGTGGCAGTTCACATACAGTGCCTTGAAAACGTATTCATACCCCTTGAACTTTTTCCATATTTTGTCATGTTACACCCAAAAACATGAATGTATTTTATTGGGATTTTGTGATAGACCAGTGTTTCTCAATCTTTTTTTCAATAAAGGCACCCTTTAAAAAGTATGGACAGTCTTGAGGCACCCTTTAAAATTATGGACAGTCTTGAGGCACCACATTTTAAAATAGGGTGCCTCAAGACTGTTCATAATTTTAAAAAGGCACCCCATTTGAAAACGTGAAAAACTATTCTAATAGTTTTTATAACACAGCAACATCCACACAAGTAGGACACCCAACATTAGAGGTGATTTATTAACTAAAAAGCTGGCTTGTATACAAGTTTTGGGCAATTTTTAGACATTTTACCAAGGCACCCCTGAAGAAACCTCAAGGAACCCTGGTTGAAAGAGGCTGCGATAGACCAACACCATGTGGCACATAATTGCGAAGTGGAAGGAAAATGATAAATGGTTTTTAAAACTTTACAAATAAATATCTAAAAAGTGTGCTTGGTTAAAACATGACAAACTAAGGAAAATTTCAGGGGGTATGAATACTTTTTCATGGCACTGCATATGTGGATTGGATGCGGTTTGAACCGCATCCAATCCACATGACATGAAATAACATTGCTTCCTATGGTGCCTGTTCACATATGTCGTATGCACTGGTTATAGACTATTGACTTTTATGGAAACCGTTTCTAAACCGCACGTGTGAACAGAATAAAATCCTGTTCTAATTCTGTCCTTTTTTTTTTTTTTTTAATTTAAATATTTATTAAATTTTTCATGTTAATACAAAAACCCAAAAAGGTAAATAATTCTCATACAAATAGACATTTATAACATTTCTACCTTTCCCTTGCTAAAAACTCTTTTCTTTCCCATCCCACTACCCCCCCTTCCCGCCCCTCATCCTTCCTCCTCCCCCTCTGCAGACTCTAGCCCATTCTAATCTCTTGAGGCTTATTAATTTTTTGCTAACATCCTAGTTCATATTTTCCTATATTTCTCTTTCAATCCTGCTCTTTCCCACTTTTCCCATCTCCTAAAATAGACTCTCATCCTATCTTCCTGCATATGGTATGATCTTTCCATTCTACCTATCTGGTTTACTCTATTAATCCAGTCTTCCTCCTTCGGTACCTCAGCTTTCCGCCAAAACTTGGGTATCAACCCTTTCGCCGCATTCAAGAAGTACCAAATACCTGAATCTTTATATTTATTTACAGATGTCTCCACATTGTGTAGGAGGCACGTCGTTGGGTCTAACCCTATGTCAATTTCAGTTATTTCTTCAATCAGTTTGACTATTATCTTCCAAAAAGCCTGGATTTTCGGACATTCCCACGATATGTGAAACACCGTGCCTGTCTCTCCACATCCTCTCCAACACATATTTGAGTTTTCCCCATTCATCTTGTGCTCTACACTCGGTGTAATGTGCCATCGTGTCACACACTTATAATTGACCTCAACCTCTCTCATACTAACATTATCGTGTATCAATCTAAACATCTTTCTCTGTCTATCTTCATCAAACCCAACTCCCATATCTCTTTCCCATTTTGTAATAAAAATTAACTTTGTGTTTGTGTCTAATTCTGTGAGTATTCTATACACTTTTGAAATACCGTGCTTCCCATCCCTTCGTGTCTCTAACAACCTTTCAAACATATTCCACTCCTGTTTTATTCTCAGGGGTTTCGGTAGATTTCCAATAAAACATTTCAATTGATGATATTTCCACTCATCTATTCTAATAAAAATATCTCCCTTCTTCTCTATTAAATCTTTAAGTGATCTCAATTCCCCCTCCACCAAAACATCTCTCAGTTGGGTATCCTCCTTTCTAAACCATCTCCCTGATATCTTATTCTTTCCCGGGGGAAAGTACTCAGTATTTGTGAGAGGCATTAATATAGAATTAAGTTCCCATTTCATGTTTTTGTGTAAATTGTCCCATACCCTAAAGACATTTAAAGTGTAGACACTTGTGTTTTCTTTAATTCCCCTGAACTGTGGTGGAACCCATATCATCTGACTCAATCTAATACCACTAAGATCATTTTCAATTGTTACCCAACTTTTCCCCTTATGGTTAAATGTCCAGTCATATATTCTTGCTAAAACCACTGCTTTATAGTATCTCTTGACATCTGGTAGACCAAATCCCCCTTTCTCTTTAGTCCTACTCAATGTTTCATATGCTATTCTAGGTTTTTTATTCTTCCATATGTATCTTGTTAACATTTTTTTCATTATCTTAAAGAAGGCTTCTGGAATTTTAATTGGTACCATTTGAAATCTATACAGTATTTTAGGCATAATTACCATTTTGACTAGGTTTATACGTCCTATCCAGGATGGATTTCCTCCTTCTAGTCTTTTTAAATCTTCCCTGATCTCATTTATCAAGGAGATGTAGTTTAATCTATACAAATGCTTAGATGAGGCAGTGAGTTTTATTCCTAGGTATTTTATCTCTTTTTCTCTCCATATAAAGGGGAATTCTTTTTGTAGTTTTTCTTTTTCATTCTTTGATATATTAATATTCAGGATCTCTGTTTTCGTTGGATTTATTTTTAAATTTGATAGTTCACCGTACTCCTTCAGAATATTCATTATATTTGGGAGAGTTATTCGGGGATTCCCCACATAGAACAATAAGTCGTCCGCAAAGGCCGCTACTCTATGTTCTATGGATTCTATCTGAATTCCCTTTACCGATCCACTATTTCTTATTATTGACAACAGAGGTTCGAGTGACAATACATATAGCAGAGGGGACAGTGGACAGCCCTGTCTTGTACCATTAGACATTCCAATGGGTTCTGATCTCTCCCCATTTACCGTGATGATTGCAGTAGGCTCCCTATATAATTTACTTATCCACTCTCGCATTCTATCACCTATCCCCAGCACTTTTAAGTTGTCCATCATAAAGCCCCAGTCCACTCTATCAAATGCCTTCTCCGCATCAATTGACAAGAGCACCACCGGGGCTTTCCCTTTTCTACTTTTCTGAATAAGCATCAGGGTTCTCAAGCCGTTATCTCTACCTTCTCTCCCTGGTACAAAGCCCACCTGGTCTCTATGGATCCATTCAGGCATCAGATCCCTCAACCTGTTTGCTAACACCTTTGCATACAGTTTAGTGTCAGTGTTCAATAATGAGATAGGTCTATAGCTGGAGCACTGAGATGGATCTTTTCCCTCCTTGTGAATAAGTACTACATGGGCCTGCAGGGATTCTCTCCTCATTTCCATCCCACCTCCCAGAGCATTCATATATTTCTCCAGCTTGGGTAACAGTACTTCACTTTTTTAGTACTTAACTGTATAGCCATCCGGGCCTGGGCTTCCCCCCCCCCCCCCGTGCTTTTTAATGCTATTTTAATTTCTTCCTGGGAAATTTCTGCGTCTAGGGAGTTCAACTGTGCTTCACTTAGTTTTGGTAATCCCGCATTTTTTAAGTATGTCATCTTTTTTTCATTAATTCCCTTTTGAGCTTCTTTTAGAGGGCCTTGGGGACTAATATTATATAACTTTTTGTAATACTCCGTAAACACTTTAATAATCTCTTTATTTGAGTGGACCAACTCCCCCTTTGAACTTTTTATCTTTTCTATATAGTTCCTATTTTTCTTTTTATTCAAAGCTCTCATTAGATATCTTCCTGGTCTGTCTCCCCATCTATATCTCTCGTTCAAACGTTCAAAACCCTGTTGTATACTCTTCTCTTCTCCTCATCCATCAACCTCTCTAGCTCATCTTTTTTTATCCAGCAACTTCTGTCTCGTATCTTTTGTTATTTTCTTCTTATGGATCTGCTCCAAGTCCAATATTTCTTTTAAGAGCCCACTGACCCTCTCTCTTCTTTCCTTTTTCTTCCTTGCTCCTGCCGCAATCAAGATTCCTCTTATGAATACCTTGTGGCTTTCCCAGACTGTAGCTATCGATACTTCCTCTGTTTCGTTCTCCTTAAAGTATACCTTAATCTCTTTCTCGATTTTCTGAACTACATCCTTATCCAGAAGAAGAACCTCATTTAACCTCCACCCTAATCCTCCAGTCCACCTTCTTCCCCATCCCATTTTCATTACGACCGGAGCATGATCCGAGAACGTCCTTGTCTCTATGTCAATTTTAACCAGATGATCTATAAGTTGATGGTCTATTAAGATGTAATCTAATCTCGAGTATATCTCATGTGCATTAGAAAAGAAGGTATAGTCTCTGTCTTTCATATGCGTTATTCTCCAAGTGTCCACTAGTTGATATTCATGCATCACTTTTTTCAAAGCTCTCAGAGACCTACTCCCCTCTCTTTGCACAAAAGAGGTATTATCCTTTTGTGGGTCCATACAGAAATTTAGGTCTCCTGCTACTATCAAGCGCCCCTTTTTAAATTCCATTAATTTTCCCAACAGACCCTTCATATACATCTCCGGGTTTTTATTAGGGCAGTATATATTGGCTAAAGTACACTCAATCCCCTGAAGTCTACCTTTTAAGAATAAAAACCTCCCCTCCGGGTCGGTTCTTCTATCCTCTAGCTCAAATCTCATATTCTTTGCAAAACCTATTGCAACCCCTTTTGCTCTTTTAATTGGAGAATCTGCATAATACCATGTTGGGTAGTGTTTGGATTTCAATTTCACGTTTGCCTCTATCTCAAAGTGCGTCTCCTGTAAAAATACCACTGACGTAGCCCTATGATGTAACTCATTAAACAACCTAAATCTCTTCCCTGGACAACTCAGCCCGTTTACATTATAGGTTATAAACTGTATTTCTTCCATTTTTCCCAGTTAACTCCATCTCTCTTCCAAATTGCCTCTTCCTCTTTATCCCTTCTGTCATGCAGAGTGTTGACCCAATACCTCCTCCCCTCCCTCACTCCAACCCGACTCCCATCCCCCCTCCCCTCCACCCCCCTCCATCCTCTCCCCCACCCCTCCCTCCCACCCCCCCATTAGGCCTACTAGTTGCCTTCTAATCATTTGTGGACCTAGTGCCACGTTTGATTTTTGACCCTGGGGTTGAACTCTGACCCTGTACGGTTCACCTTCCCCCCAAAGTTCCCTTATCTATCCATTCTCTATTTCTCTTTTTACCTTGCTGCCATTCCTCTTTTCCCCCAGCATATATCCCTCCTTCTTCCTCCCCCCAACCTGGAATCTCTATTCTCTGGATGTTAAGTTTATCAAAAAAGTCTCTCAGTTCCTCAGGAAATCTTAAGTATGCGGTAACTCCATTCTTCCATCCGATTAAACACATCGAGCTACTCCATCTATATTGTATATTCTGTTTTTTCATCTGTTCTAATAGTGGTTTCAATGATCTCTTTCTCCTCAATGTCTCAGCTGTCAGGTCTGCAAAAACTTGTATATTTTTCCCTTCATATTTAATGCTGGTTCTTCCTTTTATCTTCTTCCATATTTCTTCTCTCTCTCCATTTTTATGGAATTGTACAACTACATCTCTCGGTCTCTCTTCCACCTGCTCTCGTTGGAGCCTTCCTATTCTGTATACATTATCCAGTTCACATGTCTCTGTACTAGATTTATCCATAATGGAGTTTAAAATTTTATGTACTGTCCCTTTTAAATCTTCTCCTTGTACAGGTTCCGGGACTCCTTTTATTCTGAGGTTATTTTTTCTATGCATGTTACCTTGAGTCTCCAGCTTATGCCACAGCTTATTTTGTGCTTTCCTTATCTCCTTTAACTGATTTCTCAATTCAGGGATAGCTTGTTCATATTTTTTAATTTTTGCTTCTGTTTCTTCTACTCTTGATAGTAAATGTCCTAAATCATTCCGGATGATTCCCATCTCTTGTTTAATAGATCTTTCCAAATTTCTAAACATTTCTGCCATCTCCTTTTTATTTGGGATTTGTAGTTCTCCTTCATTTTCTCTCAGCTCTGTTCCCTCTAGTGTTAATTGACTATTATTATGCATCTCCACAGATGACCTGACGCTCCTATCCATACTATTTTCCAATATACTTCCTTCACATATCCCCTGAGATCTTTCTGGGGTCACATTACCCTGGGATATAAATTTTTTTATCGTTCCAGATTTGGAGTGCTTGGGACCGCTCCCTTTGCTATTTTTACTCTTCATATTTTTTGTAGGTCCTGTCTCTCTCCTTTAAGCCTTTAGGGCATATGCTGTAATACGTCCTTTTAAAGAAGAAGGTCCATTTCTTCTGCCCCTTTGGGAATCCCCCCTATTTATTCCTCTCCTGCTTCCATACTTTACAGTCCATATACAAATTTAATATGTAATTCAGCCACTCTCACTCACCCTTCTCCGACTGCTTTTCCAGGAAGGCTGCCTTTCAAGCTCATTGTCCTCTATTCAGGGGTCCCTTCAGGCATTATTTCCTCTTTTGGGGGATTCCTCCGGGTTCCTCTCTTTATCCTTTGCGCCCCTCCTCCACAGGTGGCCAGCAGAACAGGACTCCCCTTCGTTGGGACGGTGTTTCCCCAGTTCTTTAAAACGTGGTCCGCCTTACAGCACTGCTGCTCTCCCAAAGCTGGGTCCTCGTGGCCTGTCAGTGAGAGCCGGCGTCTCCCTCTGACTAGGAGAGACAACCGGCTTCTCTTCCTCCCAGTACTCCCTTGCGGGAGGTCACGTGACCACCTCGCGTCCCCTGGTCTCCCAGCAGCCCGCTGCATCCGACGAGGGTTTTAGTTCGTCCCACTGCCGCGGTCCCCGAAAGCTCCGTCCTCTCCACTCTTCAGGCGGGACCCCCTCTCAAAGGTAGGGTTAAGCTGGGCTCCTCTGCAGCATGTTTCTCAGGAACGATGGGGTGAGGGTGGCTATCCCACGGAGAGCGTTCACATCGCTCTCTCCCCTGCCGCCATGGTCAGGCTCCTCCCCTGCCCCCTGCCAATGGAGGACCACTTGGTTTGCATCAGGAATCCATCCACTAATCAAAGACACCCACTCCCTGATCTAATTCTGTCCTGAACATGAAGTAAACCTGACATGAACCGCTGAAAAACTACTGTATCAATTGACTGTGAAACCTGAGTTTCAATCTGCACCACACGTGAGTCAGCTGTAAAGCTGAACTCCTGGAATATTCAGCTCCTTTGTAAAATATGAAGGCACACTATGAGTTAAGATCAGCAAGGTGCATGCCACCTCCTGGACTTATCTCTGTTATTTATATCCGACAGGTTTTTAGAACTCCCGGAAGACCACTATTGCTGTTTTTCCAAGTCTCTTCCCTTCCCTTTCTCCTATCTAATCACAGAAGTTTTTGTATTACATGAACTCATGCAAAAAATGCAAAGGCTTTTGTAAATGGACAGAAGAGGGAAGGGGCGAACACAGCTGCTCTGTGTGCTTCTCCCCTTTCATAGCTCAAGTGTAGTCTCTGGTAGAGCCATAAACCTGGCAGATGTAAATAGAGATGAGTCCAGGAGGTGGCATGGAGCTCGTAGGGCCTTGCTCATAATGTGTCGCCACTTTTTACAAAAGTGTCTGAATTCCAATAATTCAGCTTTAAATCCCGATTCAATTTATTTTATTTTTTTTTTTTAAATCAAATTCTATAGATATACACCATATCTCGATTACTTTGCATTGTTCTGCTCTGATTTCGCATTGACGACTGTGTGCTAAAATATATTGAAAATATCCTAACCGCTAAATCCTTATGAATCATCCGCATTCTCTGAGAAAAGGGAGGTCCAGCCCTGAAAGGTGACTGATGAGATGTCACAATAGAAATGGAGCATGTGTTCTAGGGTACCATTCCTTTGTAATGTTACCCATTGATGTCAAATGACAGTGGCTCAATCAGGTCCTTTATAGCCTGATCATGCAAGCACTGCAACTGTGTCTTTTGGGGCTTGTCATGAGCCTGTGTAGCTTTTTGCTTGATTGTAACACAGCACTATTAAAGTTGTCTGATACTTATATGCAAAGTAGTTATTTCACCAACATAACTGAATACGTTATGCAGTGTGGCAATTGTGAAAACCTTCATAGAATTGTATATTTGTGCAGTGATTTAATATTTTACACAATCTGTTAGCTTGCACAGTTTCTCTGGGTCTAGTTACTGTGGTCATTGGCCACCACAGTGTAGTCAGGTTCCAGTCTCTTCATACCTGAGGGTTCCCATTTTTCTAAGCATGACCTTATACCCTGTGAAGTGTCAGGTTAAACTCTGGTGGTCTTGCTGGCTGTGCTCCACATATTTTCTCTGGTCTATCGGCAGTGCGTAGCGGAAGTATTTCTTGCCAAATCTTGGGGTGGTTTGGTGCTCTGTGGACAGTGGTTCGGTAATTTGGGCATATGGTGCAAACTGGGGTGAACCAAGATTGCATCAAGAGTTCCAGCTGTGGAAGATGGTGCCATTCCAGTTCTTCCTGGCAGTCTACAGGACATTCCCCTGGATGGAGACAAAGGGGTAGTTTCTGCCATTTGGCCTCGAGCCTTCTGTCTGCCCTGTACTCAATCACCCTGCATGGCAGCACTGCACTCCAGTCGTGAATGAAGGGAGGATGCAAAAGCTAAGGGGGCTGTTTTTACAAGCAAGATTTGGCTCATCCTCCACTGCTAGATTATTGCTGTCTGAAGTAAGCCAAGGCCCTTTCAGCGCTTTTTTGGGTTTTGCCTGTGGAGGATTTTCGTCTTGGTTTAAGCAAGCATATCCTTTCTTTTTTTGGCTGACTTGGTGGATATAGCTGTTAAGGTGTGGTAATTCTAAGCTCCTATAACTAGGCCATATATGAAGAATGCATCCCCCCCCTTCCCCACAGGGCAACTTAGCACTGCTTCTCAAATGGAAGTCCTCTTGGATTCTAGATGGGAATAGATGGCTTCAGTCTTATGTTCCTTCAGATAAGTTGTTTTAGACCTAGGACCCTCCTATGTAGTACTCCATTCCTCAGCTAGGGACACCGAGCCTAGATCTTTAGTTTCTCCTGCACTAGGTCTGGTAACTAAGATCTCCGCCCCAGATTTATAGGAAGATGAATATTTCCTTCCTCGGAAGGCATATACACAGCCAAGAAAATTAAACATATTCAGCCTGCATTTTCTGTTCAAGATTTACTATATAGGGTTTACAGGAGTCAAAGGGTGGGACTTTCCTTTCCATCGGTTTCTCAAAGATATGTTTGTTTGTTTGTTTTTTTTTGTTTGTTTTTTAAAAGAGTTGAAGAAATCGGCAGTAAAGCTGTTTTTTTTTTTTTTTTTTTCTCACATGGGACGTAGTGCACTCTCAGGTTTTAAAGATGTAGAAAATTCTATGTAGGTATAAAAATGTTTAAAGATCTATCATTTTGAGGATTCTGGCCTCATTTATGAATCGGCAGAAAACTGAATCTATGTACAAGAGCTTTGAGATGCTGCTTTTTTTTTTTTTTTTTTCCTAGGTCTACTTTGACTTTGTGGCATAAAACTTGGATGTATAGGTTGAAAGATTTGACAATCTTCTCTCTAGTACTGTGCCTGATCAAATCCAAGCCTTTTGGTTCCTAAAGCAGTGGCTTTTCTAGCTGTTACTGCCATCAAATTGGTTAAACCACAGTAAAAGCAGATGCCCTGAGTCAATATGACTCAAAGCCTGGGAACGTGCCCTGAGCTCCAGGACCAGACTTTGGTAGAACTGCATTTATGGTGGTTTAAAGACGGTTTTCGACATATTCCTTCCTTTCTTTCTTTCTTTTTTTTTCTTTCTTCTTTTTTTTTGGTAACACAGCAGAGAAATAAAAGGTTTCCAACTCATCACATAGAGAATGCGAGTGTATTAAGAAAACCTGCAAAATATAGACATCAAAGTAGTAGAGCCAATGCAGCCACCTATGTACAATATACATAGAACAGTATTGTGATCTACTTCATTTGGTCAGTTTGACACGTTCTTGACGGTGAAAAGGAGTTCAGAAGGGCTGGTCATCTTCTAATTCTATTTGGTGGCTTCAAAAGGGGGGAAAGCATCCAAGGTTCCAAAGCCAGATGGATTGGGGAGTTGAACCTTTCCACATAAAAATGACACAGGTCATCAGACCCCTGCTGAGATAAGGGACATCCCACAAGATCTTTGGCTATTTTTTGGGCAGTAAATTCAGGAGTCTCTTGGGAAGAGAGATCCAAAATTGTGGCGTACAAACTGTTTTTATGTTATCCAGGCAAGTTCTGACCTTCAGTTGAAGGTTTTTATCTACTGGTTTCCCTCCGTAGGGTATGATGTTTGTTTATCCTCTCGTGTAGTTGTCCTGGAGGCGATTAGGGAAAACCACAGCAAGACTTGCCAGGAACTGTATTTTCCAGCACTGCATCTGTATTCCCACTTACAGTATTTCTACCTTTTTTGTAGCTCTGCTGGTTGGTGTTGGTTTATCATGACTTCCCCTTGCACATGTTGGTGACTGTTCTTGCTATTATAAAACTGAAGATGAGCAGGGTGAGAAGGGTTTTTACACTCTTTGGTTTGTTTCATGTTGAAGGAGGAGCCAGCCACTTTTCAGGTAGCTGTCATGGAAGACTTTTAAAAATACCATTACCTATAAGGAGAAAAAAATATTCAGTCCTTCTCTAGCATAAGTTCACTTTGAATCTGAAGTTGCTACTAGTGCTTGTGCATTATATGTTTAAAGGATTACTATTCCAACTACTGCTGTCATTTTAAGCTCTCTCAATCTGATGTTTTGTTTCTTTCATAGTGACATATCTGGTGTGCACACAGATGCGTGTGGTGCATGAATATCCAGAGGATACATTTTGCCAAGCTTACCTTACAACCTCCAATGAAAGTCAGGCGTTTATATCTAGTATGTAAACCAAAGCAATAATTTCAGTTACCATGAGCTTGCTTTTCTGAAAATTCTTTCCTGATGTTAAATTACCTGTGGTGTTAATTGTTTTAAATGAGCCTAAGAATGGAGAATATAAAAATGTTATGAGAGAGGATGATTTCTATAGCCAGTGAGACAGGAGCAGGTCTATGATACTAGCAGAGAAGAGATGGGAATTTGTAGCAGTGTTGCAGACTAAGAAAATTTAAACAGACTGAGCAGTATGTAGTTTTGTCTCATTTGAGGCATATTTGCTTTTGGATATGTATAATACAATCCTTATCTGCTCCAAAGAATTGTGCCTTTTTAAACCAGTAGATTGCAGTGAAAGACCTGGGAATTTGATAGATGAACATATGTTACAGTTTCACATCTTCCTTGTTCAAAGGGGAAGAGGATATGGTTTTAAGAAATGTGTGTTATATCTTTCACTTGGATGTTGTAAGTTGCAGTTGTAAATACAGCTGGATAAAACAGAAACTGTGTCTGCCTTCATTTCAGGCTGCAAAGGAACAAAATGAGATTATTTTAAAGGGGGGGTGATTCTTTTCTATACCCACTGTAGTTATATGCTAAGTGCTAGTAGTTTCTGCTACATGACTGAATCGGGGCATTGCGCAGTCATATGAGATCAATCATAGCACCTCCAATAACATGGAATATGCCACAAGTAAATTGATTGATCCCACAACAGAAAGTCATTTGTATAGCCCTAGCCTTATGGGACCTTGTCTCAGCTGTGGACTAGAAGATAAATAATCATCTCTCAGAATTTATTTTGATGTGTATTTGTATTTTGCGGTGTGTTCTCTTGATGACACAATGTGTTACCCTAATGATTACACAAAAGTTTTGCAGTAATTGTAGTGTATTGTCTTTCAGAATATCATAAAGGACAGTCCTATACAAGTGATGAAAAAGTAAAAGAGTTTATTAACTGGATGAAAACTCAGCATGAAGCCGATGTCAAGAGAAAAATCACCATTGGGGGGTATCATCCATACCCACAAACACCAGCAACATTTGTCACGTATTGTAACGATAATAAAGGTTTGTTTTCAAACTGCACATTTTGCCAAATACATTTTTTTCACTTTTAGAGATACATTTGTCCTTTTTACATAATTTGTAAGGCTTAGTTCACACAGGTGGTAAAAATGGGTGGTTCAGCTACTTTTTTTTTTTTTTTTTTTTTATTATCTCACCCCTGGCCACCCATTTAGATGCTGGCATGGCAGCCAGAGAGGGTGTTGCACAAGCCATTGCAAATCTAACTTGACGTGTTGAGTTTGATAGGTGACACCACCCCCATAGAAACTTCCTGGGATCCACCACAGATCGTTTTACAGACCGTGGTAAAGTCTGCAGCCCATGTGAAAGAATCCTAAGGGCATTACAAATATTAGAGATAATACTGAGTGAGGCAGAGAAACTGAGGAAGAAGAGAAACATTGGAATACTAGTCTGTACCAGCGTACAAAGGTGTATTTGCTCTGGAAGAATAAGTTACTTCTAGTGTTGGGTGTTCTAGGTCTGTGGATTGTGCTGCATTTTGTAAAACTGTTAGTTTCGACCCCCCCCCCCCCAAACGTCTTCTAGGACAGCCCCTGAAATATAGCTCCTCCTCCCTGAGGGAAGGAAGCACATTGCTTTCATTATAAAAGAACAATATCCTGGCTTCTCTCTCTGTTTTTGTTTCCTCCGACTGGAGGGGATGCATTGCCTCTTTTCTACAGGAGCCATGGAAATTGTAAGGAGGGCCACAGCTCAGGGACGGTCTTGAAGCAAAGTGGATTAGGGGCTGCAATTTTTCATGTGCTTGCCTTCTCACTCTTCAGGGCCTGCGGACAACTTCCTTCCAGAGGGAGTGATCTGCTAGCTTCTACCCCACATGTGTTACCTGGTGAGAGTAATGTGTAGGAGGAGCCATGGTGGCAGGAGATCCGGGTGGCAAACCTCCTGAGCTGCTGGAAGCTGGTGACTATGGCCGTTGTCAGAAATTAGAATTTCCGTTGGCATGACTCGTCAGTGGGTGCGGAGGTTCCGGACCTCGTGGGCACAGGGGAAAGAGGCAGGGCTGGTACTGGTGTGCTCTTCTGGCTGCAATTCAGTACATCAGAGGCTGCATCAAGCGGTTAAGGGGTGGGAAGCCATGAATTTGGCCAGTCTAGCTTCGGGGGAAGCTGTGTCCAGCTCCAGTCAGGTATAAGCTATATGTTGCTGGGCGTTTACCTGCGGTTGCTAAGACCCTTTTGTGGGGGAGAAGTTTAATGCGCATCTGTGTGTTTCCCCTTGCGATAAAGCATGACACTGAATGGTCTGGCATTTTTTTGCAGGAAAGACCTACAGACAAGGGGAAAGCTGCAGTTATAAAGAAAAAGTGTGCAAGCTGTACTACAAAACTAAGTTCTTCCTGGAACAAGCCACTATGTCGCAGCTGTATTAGCAATATAGTAAAGAAGGATTCTGCTCTGACTCGCAACACTCACTACTGTTAAAGAGGAATTGGCAGGAACTTTTCACACTTTCAAAACCTTGTTGTCTGATGCGCAAAACTTCCCCTTAAAGCATAAGTTCACGTTTTGGAACATGTTACATGTTCCACCCGTTTTTAGGTTGGAACATGTAACATGTTCCTATATCTGCAGCTGCGTCTTCTGCCCCCCTCCGTCTGACAAATAGTATGGGGAGAAGTTTCCCTGTACTATCTGTCAAATTTGAAAACAGTGCAGTCGTACGAGGCACCTCCCGCACGGCCGTGTCACTTATTCAGAGTTCTGTGAATGAGTGCCTACAAGTCCTGACAGCCTTTAGCGGCTGTGGGCTTGTAGTTTTCAATGAACTAGTTAATTGAAGCTTCCTGTCAGTATATCTGCTTGGCCGTACAACCCGTACGGCCAAGCAGGTATTCTGACAGGTCTGCAGGAAACCTGCATGGCATTAGCGATCTACTGATTGCTGGTGCAATGATTACCAGGCTCCTTTGGACAAAAATAATAAATGCACATTTTTTTTACCTGCAAAAAAATGTCCATTTATTATTTTTGTCTAAAAAGGTGAACTTACTCTTAAGGTATCAAACTCTCCAGTTATTGCTTCAGTCTCCCTGCCAGGTCACTTGGCGAAAGGAATAAGAGAGGAACAAGGCAGATTAGAAGATAGTGACCGGGAGAGCTCTTTTTCTGAATCTGACCTAGTTCAAGATCCAGAGGAAGGAACGTCTAGTTCTTCAAATTAGAAATTGTCATTGGAGGAAGTATATAACTTATTAAGAGCCATTCATGATTTGTTGGAATTGGAAGAAGAAAAGGTACAGTTAACCAAGCATGACTTGATGTACAGAGGGCTTCAAAAGAAGAGAGCTAGAGTTACGCCAGGTTCTTTGTGAGACAATTTTGAAGGAATGGGAAACCCAAGAAAGGAAACCCTCTTCAAAGGAGGTTCCCCTTTGATGAAAATCCGACAAAAGTCTGGAACAAGCTTCCAAAACTGGATGCACCACTAGCTAAGATTTATAAGAAGTCAGATTTAGCATTTGATGATCTGGGCACCTTGAAGAATCCTATGGATTACTACTAAAGAGAGCCTGGGAGGCAGCTATGACAGGTCTTGGCCACTACCTGCGTGGCGCGGAACATGGAATTTTGGCTTGCTCAGCTCAAGACTCACTTAGAAGCAGGCATTCCAGAGAGGGGCTCCTTGCTACAATCCCTATGCTGTTCACAGCAGTAAACTACATGGTAGACGCTTCAGCAGAAGCCGTAAGAATTTCTGCTAGAGCCTCAGCCTTCATAAATTCTGCTTGTGGAGCTCTGTGGCTCAAGACCTGGGCAGGGGCTATTTCTTTGAAATTGCGTTTTCTGTAATTTTACAGGCGAACTGCTTTTTGGCTTAGGCCTCCAGGATGCTTTGGAACATACGGCAGATAGAAAGAAAAGTTTTCATGAAAAGACCATTTCAAAAGAATTTTTTTCATGCACAAGGGCATCAGCATACGGATGACAAGGAAAGACCAAAGAGGTCTTGGTCAGGGCAAAAGAACAAAGGAAGGCCAGGAAGGGCTACAAACTGGAGTTTGATCAATATCCTCCAAAGTTGCTGATAGCGAATATTACCAAAAGATCTGGAAAAAGCAAAGGCCTTACCTGCCTTGATAAGACAATTGGTGGATCAGGAAATATTTATCCAAGTTCCCCAGAAAGACAAGGGAAAAGGATTTTATTCACACATTTTTGTGATAAAAAAGCCTTCCGGAATAATTTGACTAATCTTGAATCTCAGACCCGTAAACCAGGCTATAAGGTACAAAAGGTTCGGAGTGGAGTCAATATTTTCAATATGAACACTCCTATAACTCTGTTGCTGTTTCATGGCAACTTTAGACTTTCAAGATTCATATCGAAGTATTCCAATTCAGAAAGAGTCACAAAAGTTTCCCCGCCTGGCACTCAGGTTAGTCTTATGTCTAAAAAGGGTAATGATCATCCCTTATTTGGATGATCATGCTGCATTTTGTAAAACTACTAGGAAGAGGCAAGGAAGTTCAATGAGTTGACAGTCTATGGATAAATTCTCAGTGGTGCAGCCCTCCTCAGACTGGGAAATCATCAAAACTGGTAAGGAAGCACACAGGTGGTGCAAACACCTAGTGCATTATCCAAAGCTGAGGAAGGGGACATGCCCCTGAAATGCGTCAGCAGGCCAACCGTACCACCAGTCGACACTCTGCCATCATTGTAGGCCATCATTGTGGCATTCAGGTTTTTATATTCTCCATTTTGTGAGTATGTTTTTTGTCTTTTTTTCTTTCATAATAAACCTTGGATAATACGCTCGGTGTTTGCGCCACCTGTGTGCTTCCTTTTCTACTGTGGAGATTGGCTGTCTCATTAAGAATCACTACAGATGCCAGTTCCTGGTGCTCATTTATAGACCAGGATAATCCAGGGACAATGGACCCCTCGAGAGAGAAGAAATTCAGTGAATTGGAGGGAACTTTGTGCGGTTGCAAAGGCCCTTCAGACTTTTCAAGATGCCATAAGAGGGCATCATTTGCAGATTCTAATGGACAATATAACCACTATGGCATATATCAATCACCAAGGGGATACCGGAAGCCAGCTCCTGATGACTTGCACAGAAGATATTTATCCTGGGCAAAAGAAAACTTCGCTTCCCTCTCAAATCTAATTCTCATAGCGCCCCAATGGCCAAAAACGATCATGGTCCACTCGTCTAAAAATGTTGGCAGCTGTCCCACCCTGTCTTCTACCTCTGAGAGGATCTTTTAAGCCAGGGACATCTAGTTCACCCTCAGAGACTAAGATTAACAGCTTGATTTCTGAGGAAGAGATCTTAAAGAATATGGGATTATCCGAAAGTGTAATTTCAGCCCTATTAGAAAGTCGCAAGCCTGTAACCAGAGCAATTTATGGGAAAATCTAGAAGTTTAATTCTTGGCTTATGTAGACCTTCTAGCCGCTCAAAATCAGGCATTTGGATGGAAAGTCCTTCAAGCAGTGGTCCCCCTCTAAGTAGGTAGGTTCTCTTATCTCAGGGGCTGTCCTGAAAGATGACTGGTGGAAAGCTGGAGTTGGACTGGTAAATCTCTTTCCAGGACAGCCAACTTCCCATCCTTGTTTATTTTGTTTTGAAAGTATTTTTATGCATGTTGCGTTTTATTTTTTTTTTAATATAGTTATTCAGATCTGGCCGTTGATAGTCTTAACAACTGAGGGAGAAGCCAGGATATCTTTTTTTTTTATAATGAAGGCAATGTGTTTCCTACCCTCGGGGTGGAGGAGCTATATCTCAGGGGCTTTTTACATTATATAATGGGGTGCCTTGAGATTGTGCATAAAATTTTAAAGGATGCCTTGACTGAAAAGAGGTTGAGAAGCACTGGTCTATAGTGATACAGTATGTGTAATAAAGGTTACTGTGGCACGTCTCATTAATTCAGTCATTTTTTAAGATTTTTTTTTTTTTAAATCTTTATTTTCAAGCAAAGGTTTTCATATACAAAAACAAAAAAAGAAAACCAGTAATATACATAGACGTTCGGGTAACCGTGTTTGCATGTGTCATGGATAACGTTGAGTTTAATATAGGCATCAGGGTGAAACTCTCTGCAAAAGTAAATACACAGCAAGGGTCACTCAACCATCATTTGGCTTATGCTGCGATGAGTACCTAAGAGTCATGAGCAATAAAATAGGAACAGAACAAATAAGGGCAAGCAACAACAATAAAAAAAAAAAAAAGGGAGAAGAGGGGAAAACAAAACACTCTCAACTGCTGTTACGTAGGAAGATCTACATTAAGGGCTGTGTCGTAGGTCTGACTCGGGCATAAGCATACAAAAACTTAAGTTCAGATGTCATATGGATTCAAGTACATGGGAGCTTATTATTATACAGGATTTATATAGTGCCAACAGTTTGCTCAGCGCTTTACAATATAACGAGACAATACAGCAAAAATACAGTTCAATACAAGAGAGAGAGGAGGGCCCTGCTCCTTGGAGCTTATGAGAACATGCTCTGGGGGTGAGTAGCCTTGTAAGGTCACAGCACCCCGTCATTTAAGATTTTAAACAATTTTACCCTAGTAACATATCACCTCTTGCACTGTTAACCCAAATGAAGTAAAAGGTTAATTTCAGTGCTAGATATATACAACTTTTCAGATTTAGATTTTTACTTAACTGTCTGATGAGGCCATCCAAGTTCATGTTTGGCCAGCTTTAGTGACGTATCTAATAAGGCAGACACTGTTGAATGGTTTAGTATTTTTGTAAAGTGTTGTGGCTCACCTTAAGTTTGCACAAATTAATAATGATAATACAAAGTTATTTGTGAGAGAATGAATTCCCAGTAATAATCTAATATATTTATATTTTTTCCTAATTCTACTTCCTAACTTAACCATGTACTCATCTTTGATGCTAGTTTTATCCAACACCATTAATATGTTTTGGAATTGTTTTGTCTGCATTACGTTTTTGTATGGAATGTTAGTCTGGCATAATAATTCGTGTTCGTGATTTTAACATACAAGACACAACAACTTAATTCCTGGAATGGACTGTTAAAAAAAAGAAAAAAAAAATCAAACACCTATGCATTTGTCAAAAGATTGAAAGAAATTTCTGATCTTCTGTCAAGATTCAATGCACCATCTTTGCAGAAGTCTCTCTCGTTCCCAAATCCTTCGTTAGAATTTGCCACACTGTTTTTTTTTTTTTTGTTCATATTCAATTTTTCCATTATTCGCACACTCAATGTTTGGTCTGATTGTACGAGGGTTTGCGCTCTCTCCACATTTTCATCCTTCCTTTCTGCTGCCCACTTCTAGCTTTTATCATGGCCATGTTTCTGCCCTTACTTTAAACCACCTGTCAAAATCTTTTGATTTCTTCATGGGATTTTCACCATAAGCCTATTGAAACAGAGCTAAATGTTCACTCTCACTTTTGCCAACTTTTGATGTTAATCCGCTGTTTCAGATTCCTGTCACTCATTTTCCGCCAAAAGCTCAATGCACACGCTTGTTTCTTCTACTACTCCAAAAAGACTGAATCAACTGGTCTGTGACCCAGGCAGTTAGAATGTCAGAACATGCTTGAGTGCGAATGGCTATGTGACTCCACCATGTGCTGTTCCACGGGCATTCTGGGAATTAAATTGTCACACCACCTGTACTCCCCTTTGTATTGTATGGAGACATTATTTCTCTTCTTGTATATCTTTTCTTTGTCAATAATAAAACACATATTGGACTATAAGATATTTTTTTCTCCAGTAGAAAAAATGTTATCCACAATTGATGAACTTAAGGCAAATATTGATCGACTTCATTACAGAGAACACAGACGCGTTGCTATTCAGGGTATAATTGCTGCTTGCAAATTTGTTGAAATTGGGGAATTGGAAGCCTCACAAGCACGATCGGTATGTAACTCTCCTTCCCAGTCTTCCTTGAATATTTTTTGTTTATATTTGTTTTTGTTTTTTATCATTTACATGTAAACTTTTATTATTTTTTTTACTTTTATAATGTCATCAACTTAAACGCACATTTTTAAAGAGCCTTTTACGTGCAGATTTTTGGCCATCTGAGACTAGGTTCACACTGCATTCCTGTGCACATCACATGCGATTTCTGTGTGGTGCTATTTGAGCCATACATTTTGTATGGCTCAAATCATATCACATCCACACCAAAATGGTTCCGGTCCCTTTTCTCGCCCCTGAATTGCATTGCATGGGTATTCACACCCATGCAATCCAATTTCTGGCAATTGCACTGCATTTTGCAATCTGTTTTGGGGTGTCATTAATGTAACATTGTCACCCGCAGTAGATTGCACAGATGCCGTGTGATTGCTATGCTGTGCAGGAAACACACAGGATTCGCTGCATTTCCCACATTGCATGAGTGTGAACCAGAATGTAATGAGCTTTTTGATTTTAGCACAGCCAGTTATCTGGATAGCTCAGTAGTTCACTGATTGTAAATGTTAGTGTTGCTCTTTAAAGTAGATATAAACCTTAAGCCTTGTTCTTTTTTGCCATTGGGGTGCTGTAAAAATGTGAAGTTGAGCAGAGTTTTTACTCCCCTCCACAAACATGTCCTCTTTAAGCTGCAAAGGCATGGAGGTGGGTGTACACATGTTGTGATGCTTTACATTACTGTACAACCAAAATAATTTCCTCTGTCACGTTTTGTGGGTGATACTGCCTGCCTGTAGCTGCTGACGTTTAATAAACAGACACTCACCTATCCCAGGATCCAGCAATGTGCTCACCTGAGCTGTTCCTTCCCTTGGTCTTCTGTCCCTGGTGCCAGCATCTCTACTGTGGGCGCCCAGCTTTGACCGCTTGCAGCTTCACAGCTGGGTGCCCACTATGCATGCTCACTGCGCAGTGTGAATGGTCCCTCAGGCTTCTGGGACCTGTGTTGTGCTCACCTCGGCCAGGGGTAGGCAACCTGCGGCTCTCTAGCTGTTGTGGAACTACATTTCCCATGAGGCATTGCAACATTACAATACTGACAGTTACAGCTATGACTTGCAGAGGCATGATGGAACTTGTCCTGCAACAGCTGGAGAGCCGCAGCTTGCCTACCCCTGACCTAGGTGATCCAAGCAGAAGTGAAAGCAGGGGGCCTTAAAGTGGAACTTCCCTTTTAACGTTTGTATGAGATTTACACTTTCACTGCTAGGCCCTGCGCCAGGCTATTTTTTACAATTTTCCCCCTTTTTTTTTTTCTGTAAATAATTTTTGACTTGTGTTTAGAGTAAGACCCCCCCAAACCTTGCGCATTCTGAAAACACAGGACCAGTAGAATAAAAAAAAAAAAAGATGGTGTTTTGGATTTTGTACTGTAGGTCCTGTGACAGTTGAACAAATGTTAAGTAAATGGATGTCTTTAATAAAAATATACTAAAATCGTTGTTAAACACAACTTAAAGGATAAGTTCACCTTTGGTAACATGTTATACCCGTATGTAGGGTGTACCAAAGATCACCTAATGCTAAAAAAAAAAAAATCTAGATGTTGGCCTCACATTTGTTGTGGTAACACCTAATACATGGTGCCATGTGTGCACTGAACCGATGTGTGTTGCGATAAAATGAGGCAGACAAACTTTTTATTGCAATGCAGGGTGTTACAGCGCAGTATGCATAGAGATGAATCAATGTAATTAATTTTTAAGCAGTTGGAAAGAAAACATTAAGCACTGCAATACATTGTAATGCATTCCGTGCACCAAAACATTCACCCACTGACTAATGTGAATAGGTTCTATGTTCTTCAGAGAACCGCCGTCCATCAACAGATGTGTTATAGCGTGTAATATTTTTTTATTTAATTTTTATTTTTTTTTGTGGTGCTGGCAATATAGATGTCAGTCACTGATCACAGCTATTCTTGTAGACAGCAGGTTTAGGAGTACACTTCTGATGCAGGACAGCCTGAGCTGGCCTGCTGCAGGTGCCATTGTGTTCCTTACGATCCTGGCAGAAAAGGGCTAAAGGCTAAGTTCAGGTTTAGAACATGTTACACCATTCAGTGATAGCAGGCGGAAGCTCTCCCCAGCAGCTGCTGTCACATTTTCCATTGCGTTAGGGTATAGTTCTCAAATCTGCACACATGTAGTCCATAGACCCTTTCTCCAGCTTTCTAACAAAAAATCTGGACATAGCTGTGCGCAGCCTATTGCCAAAAGCTGAGGCACACATGCCAGTTCAGGTGTGTGTTGTGTATAGAGTTCAGGTGTGTGCTTGTATACAGAGTACAGAGCTCAAGACTGCATGACACTGGTCCACTTTAAACTAAATAACATCCTTTTCCATCCTCCCTCAGTACAAAGTTCTCCTCCCAACCCAAAGTCCCCTCCTTTGGCAGTACCTGATAGACCAGCTACAGCTTACCTGCATAGGAGAGTGCAGGCTGCAGGAGGTGCTCTTTCTGGACTAGCGTGGCTGTGCACATCCCCCTCCCTCTCCTCCGCTCTCACTGGCATGTCCGGAGCAGGGAGTGTTCAGTACAAGCAGCTGCTGGGAGAAGAGCATTGTCACTTGTTGATACAGAAGCCTTGCTTCTTTGTTTGCAAATGACATTAAAGTACAGGGCCAGCGCCAGTTGGGAAAAGCCTGGCCTCCGGCACACAGCAATATGCGCACTGGGTGATTAGGGTGTGCCCAGCCACACCTCGTGTACACACGCCTATGCTATTTCCCTCGTACAAGCGGAACTGTACTCCACTTGAATCCTGCAATGCGCTGTCCCAGGACTCCCCGGGTTTTGATAGTCGGCAGCTATCATTGGCAGATCCGAGATGATATCACTCCCACACATACGCAAGGGTTACATCTTCTTCGGCATTGCCGAATTTATCCAGCGCACTGTACTAGGGCGGACAGGCGGTTAAGTATTTATATTGCAGAGGAGACAATGCATTTCTCTTCTGCATTAAACATCCTGGCTGTCCACCCATTTTCATTTCCTAGCAAAATGTTTTACCTCAGTTCCACTGCAGTAGTGTCAAAACGCATTCATTTTTTATGGCACCTAAACGTGGTGTGGTTTTGCCACACAAAGCTAGTTTCTCCAAAGAAGCTTCTCCTTTTTGGATGACAAGCTTCCCGCAATGCTCCAGATATGAACAGGGCCTTAATGATTGGGTTTATATACAAAACTTGCATTTTGTTCTCTAGGAGGAAGTGCTGGCTTCTTTTGTGTCTGTGGCACACCATGAAAACACTGAACTGGACTCTGTGGAACAATCCCCTGGTGGTGGACAGATCAAGCATCGAACAGTATTGGCTGCTTCCAACAGCAATGTGGAAGAGGTTGTACCTCACTGTGAAACCAGTAATGTGACCGTAGTTAAGAGAAGGAAGAAACATGCAGAAGAAGATATGTGAGTAGATAATTTCATTTTATGATATTAGTTGGCTTGTTGATTTTTAGCTGTGTTTCTCTATATTGAAGTATATTAACTTTTAAAAAGCGGTCTATTTGTAAAGCAGCATTCTCACTGAACCATGGACATACTGCTACCTTTCAAACATGATATCCCACTTTTTTTTTTTTAATATTTGAAGCCTTTAAAGCATTGCACCCATGATTAGCAGATCACTGGTGCAATTTCAGGCTCTTGCAGACTGTGAATACACGGTCTGCCTGTATCTTCGATACGGGCAAGCAATTACTGAAGTCCAGGAAATGGAATATCTGCCTGTACCTCTGATACGGGCAGGCAGTTACTGAAGTCCCAGGAAGCTCAATGGAATATGAGCGCACTCACCAGCACTCTCGCAGTTAATTGAGAACTACAAGATGCCAGCCACAATGGCTGATTGTACTTGAAGGCATTCTTTCACAGAACTCTGTGAATGAATGACATGGCCATGTTGGCAGAGCCGGCACAGCCACACTGTGATCAAATTATGACAGTGGGTGCAGGGAGAAGGTCACCGCCTAATGTCACAGGGAGGGGGCCGATTGGGGGTGAGGTGGTGGATGCTCAACATGATACACTCTAAATATTGATGTAACTTGGTTATATGGTATGGTTATGGCTTGGGATCCAGAATAGAAACTGCCATCAAGGATATAGATTTTTTTGCATTGGCGCTACATTTTTATTAAACTTTTTAAACATATTTTGTATTGTATTCCTCTGGCAAACAAAAGTAAGTTCTTGAAAAGGAATAGCTCATGAATATGACCCTGTATGCGCATTCATTTCAGTTTTAGTGGTTCAGGTTTTAGCCTGTGCCAATTAAAAACATGACTAATAAACGAAAAAGTAGGTCCTGCTTTGAAGTAGATTAAAGCAGCCTTACATGAACTTATTCTGTTTTTCCTTGCAAAGCTTTATACATTTCTAAAAGGCTGCCTTAAACATTTCTTTAATCAATATCAAAGATAATTTTTTTGAATACTGCATGCATGTACATACCAATATGTCAACCTGTGTGATCAAGAAACTCCTGGAGGTTGCATACACAAGGAAATGGCATGGGTGAGATCCTAAATGTCATATTAACATTGAGTTGTTAGCGCCACCAAAATATTAGTTTGCACCAGTTTTCATACATAAATCTCAGTGCTTCTAATGGTAGAGGAAAAGTAGAGGGTTTACATGTAAAAATTGGCCACTAAGTGTTCTTTGTTCATTAAAGTGATATTGATATTAAAGACTCACTTTTTCCCTTAATTTAAAAAAAAGTGGTTATACTTAGAGAATGCATTCAGATGAAAAACCTTTTGACTTTAGAACCACTTTAAAGTATAGCTACGCTTTTGCTTAGGAAATGAATGCTCTCTCGATCAGTTGCAAACAAACAAAAAAGACCTTATCAAACATCATTAGATTTATACCTGCTGCCAGAGGTATTGACACTCAACTCATCTGTGCTGAGTGGGACACATAAGTATCGGTGTTTCTAGAAGGCCTCAGACACACAGGAAATTAACACACCTTTTACAGGCATTTTTTTCTTTTTGTTTTTTTTTTTTTTCCCCAGCTTCTAAATGTTCCTCTGCTATCATACAAAGCCCACAGGTACAGCGCTACACACTTCAAAGAAAGTATAAAATAAACTCTGTGAATTAAAGTCTAACAAACCTAGTTATCAGTCCATTTTTTAGTGCAGATTCATAAGCATGCTCAGTGAACAAGTACTAAGATTATAATAATGCATAAGATAATACATCAGTATATTTATGATCCAAGTCAATGCCTCCACTCCATCCCGGTTGGTGGTTCATCAATCCACACCACACTCACTACAGCTTTTAGACGCCTTGAATTAACCACTTCCCGACCGGCCGTTGCATATAAACGGCCGGACGGTGGCAGTGCAGGGTCGGGTGGCTGTTTATAAACGGCCTCCCCGCACCCTGCTTGTGCGCGCTCCCTCGGAGCGCGCAGCACCGCGATCCGGTGCCCGCTGTGTCCTCTGGACACAGTGAAACACCGATCGTCGGACGGGACCTCTGTACGAGGTCCCGATCATGTGATCACTGATTGGCCAATCAGTGATCACATGCAAAGTAGTAAGCAAGATGTCACTTGTGACATCATTGCTTACTACTTGTGAAATCTGTGACTGATCACAGAGGTCACATGGTACAAGGCTATTCACAACAGCCTTGTACCATGTGACAAGCTGTGACCAATCACAGCTCACTCAGTACTTCTCAATGAGTGCAAGAATGCACACAGAGAGAAAGAGAAATGACTGCTTTTACATCCTATATGGGTGTAAAAGCAATCAGTGTAAAAAAAAAAAAAAAATCTTCATCACCCCCCACAAGTAGTACAGTGTCACCATGGTGACACTGTACTGCTAGGGTGACAGTATGTAAAAAAAAATAATAAAAATAAAATAAAAATGTAAAGCAAATGTTTAAAAATTTATAATTTTTGGTTATAAACTAATTTGTAATTTTTTTTTTTTTACTAAAAAGATAACGGAATAAATTTTGGCAAAGATTTATGATGAAATATTTATTTGCAAAATGTTATTTAAAAAAACACTTTTTTTCAAAATTTTTGGACTTTTAAATTTAAATAGCAAAAAAAATAAAAATCCCAGCAGTGAATAAATACCACCAAAATAAAGCTTTATCTGTCTCAAAAAAAATGGTAAAAAATTCATTTGGGTACAGTGTTGCATGACCGCGCAATTGTCATTCAAAATGTGATAGCGCTGAAAGCTCAAAATTGCCCTGGTCAGGAAGGGGGTAAAAGTGTCCGGTCTGGAAGTGGTTAACTAGAGTCATATTGCACCCAGTCTTGCGCTTCCTGGGATATATCGTCTCCTGGGTTACTGCTCCCAGTATACACTTGGCCAGTATATCCAATGATCACATAAAGTGGAAGGAAAAAGCACTGTTTTTATTTATAAAAAAAGATATATATAATCCAATGCACTTACAAATAAATTGCAGAGTGTGGACAGAACCGAAAGTGCTGCTGTGTATAACCAGCGTGCATTCAACCAAGAGGATGTGATGTCATCGCAATTCCTGCCTAACGCGTTTGGTCATTGCTATGCAACATCCTTAGGACCGGACAACCCTGAGGACATGGGCTCACACACAGGCATTTACAGGTGTATTACAAGAGAAATGTTTAGAGTGTGAAATAAAAATCTCATTCAGGAGAGGAGTGTTTGAGCAGAAACTCTTGATGTGCAGAAACGTGTCAAATCGCCTAAATGTGTAGCATTTGAATGTACATTTATTTCAGTACCCAAAATAAATGAATACTCTGGCCAGTGGAATGAATGAATGTCCAAACACTTGATGCGCCTTAATGCGTTTGAAAAATGTGGCTTTTGGAGGGTTTTTCAAGCTGCTTTTCTCTTGCCAGGAGAAAAGACATGTAGAGGAGCTGGGCAGTGTGCATGAGGTCTAAAAGAGCATTGCATGGAACAGTTGTGAGCCAATCCAGTCAACAGGACATTACATTTCTGTAGGTGACCTGTTCAACAAATGGGCGAAGAATTTGTTTTGAAAACTTTCGAGCTTTAGAACATTTTGGCCGCGTGTTGAACTAGAAAGATTTTTTTTTTTTATAAAGGGGTATGTGATCCAAAACTTTTTCTAGTTTTATAGTGGGGAAGAGTTCGGACCTGCTGTGAGGTTTTTATTTTCTCTACCTGTTGGGGAAATATAAGCTTTGCTATTTGTCCTATGCACTATTGTCATCAAAAGGAGGAGGAATACAACGTTTTCTGGTTGTTCTGATGGCAATGGGTAGGTGGGGTTTTCGTTCAGTTTGGGGAAGTTTCCACCTACTTGTGGTACATGACAGTAAAAGGTGACCGAGATTTTGATTCAAGTTTTTCCAAAACTACAAATGGTGTGTTTTAGAGCTGCACTTTAAAATATGACAATTTTCATTTTAAAGATTGTAAATATATTTAAGGTGCAGAAAAATGGTAAGTGTTCAAAGTTTTACCTTTTTGGTTTGTTTGTAGAGCAACCCTAGTAGCATTCGTGTGGAAAAAGTATAGCGAGCGCTACTGGCAAAAGTATACAAGCAGCTAGAACACCAAAAAAGGCAACCAAACCTCCCTGTAATAATCAATAATAAAAGAAGAGTAGGTGCAGCGCTAAAGTCGAAAAATACAATTAATTCTCTATAGGAAAAATGTGTAAATATCGGTGGTTAAACAGATATGCCACAATGGTGAATATTGCGTTTAGTCAATAAGAAGTGCTAAAAGCACACATGAAGTCCTCGTCCCAAAGTGATGGTAGTAAAAAGGTGAAGAAAGTCCTGGAAAACAGATAGAGTGCGCACTCACCAGAGGTGCGTTAGATTAACGCATGTAGGGAAAAAAATGCTGCAAGATCTCTCCAGCATCAGGGCTCTGGTCAGATCGCACTGCGTCCTATCCTCTGTCTCACCGCGAAGAGCAGTAGCCAAGTTGCATCCAAACGTGTGGGCGTCAGGGAACTCCTTGGTCCAGAGAGACACTGTGGGAGATGGTGCTCTCAAAGAGAGCCCAATGAAGGACGCCACATAGTGTAATGCTGTTTGACTCCAAGTTTAATAGTCAAAAGGGGTGAACAAACAAAATTACTGACCATAGGTAGTTGGCCACATGTAGTGGCTAGATGTCCATGAGCTGTGGCCCCCTCTGACGCGTTTCGTGCGATGCACGTCCTCAGAGGGTCAGGGCTTAGACTATGTGGCGTCCTTCATTGGGCTCTCTTTGAGAGCACCATCTCCCACAGTGTCTCTCTGGACCAAGGAGTTCCCTGACGCCCACACGTTTGGATGCAACTTGGCTACTGCTCTTCGCGGTGAGACAGAGGATAGGACGCAGTGCGATCTGACCAGAGCCCTGATGCTGGAGAGATCTTGCAGCATTTTTTTCCCTACATGCGTTAATCTAACGCACCTCTGGTGAGTGCGCACTCTATCTGTTTTCCAGGACTTTCTTCACCTTTTTACTACCATCACTTTGGGACGAGGACTTCATGTGTGCTTTTAGCACTTCTTATTGACTAAACGCAATATTCACCATTGTGGCATATCTGTTTAACCACCGATATTTATACATTTTTCCTATAGAGAATTAATTGTATTTTTCGACTTTAGCGCTGCACCTACTCTTCTTTTATTATTAACCCTAGTAGCATTAGGATCCCTACATATTCCCATTGAGGGGACACTTTTTTTTTTTTCTGAACGTGGTCCATTTAAAGTGGAATTAGGGTGCATTCACGCAGGCGGCTGCAGTTTTGCTGCCCTGCAATCGCCACAAAAGGAATGAAGCCGCTCAGGCATGCTGCATTTGGCAGGCAATACTGCCATTGAACACAACCTATGGAAGTGAATGGGGATTTGCTGCAACTGCCCTGCAACCAAGTACAATACATGCAGATGCAACATGGTGCTTCAGCATCTTGAGGGTAAAGCAGGGAGTGAAGAGGGCATATTGCTCCCTTGTAACCTGTCAAATCGCCTCTGAAAAGCAGTCCAACACAGAACACTTTTCAGAGGGACATCAGTATATCCACACCTATGAATGAGCCCATATGAACTGAAAGGATAAGTTCACCTTTTATGAAGAAAAAAAAAAAATGAACACATGCACATCTTTTTGCAGGGAAAAAAAATATACATTTCATTTTGTTTTATTATTTTTTTTACTAGCAGCCCGCAAAGCATTGCACCAGCGATCAGCAGATCATGTGTGTAATGCAGGGTTCCTGCAAAGTAATCCTTTAATCTGTTTGCTCATACCTTGCAAAGGCAGGCATTTACACAATGACGGCAAACTGCGCAAAGTAAAAGAAATTTAGCAGTTTCATGTTTCGTTGTTTTAATTTCTTATTTTCAACTGTTTTTAAACATTTCGAAGTTGCACTTTTTTGTTGAGGGGGGCAAGTAGCCTGTCTTGCCTAGGGCGCAGAATAGTCTAGCACTGGCCCTGTGTTCAGGGTTGGCAAGTCAAAATGCAAAAACAAATTGGATCAGGATTTTAATCGGAGAAGTAACCTAGAGGCAGAGGTTCACGGGGCTCAGTTGTCACTCTGACCTCTCAATGAAAGATATATGATCTGTAAATCGGTAATGAGCTGCAAATCACTGGACATCCTCTCATTTAAGATATACATTAAAATGACCATGTTCTGGTATATTGAACATAAAAGCATTTTATTCCTCTTTCAGCTCTTTGATTGCATCAAAAAGTAGCCATATTGTTCAATACTCCACCCAAGATGTGGATACCAGCACAGAGGAATCCTTGTTTTCTGGAGGTAATTTCTCATTTTAGTTATGTCTTATTGCTAACCCGAACACTGAGGAATTGTGAGAAGGATTGCAGTTTTATAGTGTTGTATTGGGAGTTCAATTGGCTTATAAAGGGATGTGAAATTGTTACCTTATATTGTAGAATAGTTTCATCAGTGATTAAGCAGTTATCTTTGACTGTTAAAGGCATTAATTGCCTCATAACTGTGTTTTATAGCTTTACTTCATGCAATGCATTTTAAGTAATGTAGACAGAGACTTTATGCAGTATGTTGGTTTTCTGTGTCAAGAAAGTAGCATCATGCAGTTTTAAAGTTAACTTAATTTCGTTGTGTGGGCGAAGCTGCACAGCATGTTGGCACAATTATGGCACACTACCTCTCGGCATGCTCTGTCGCTGCCACCATCTTTCATGCGGTTTTTTTCAAGTCCGATCTTCCTACTTCTTCAGCCCTTGGACAGCTGCCAGTGATGTAACATGTACACAAGACTTTATGGTCCTTGGCTCTATTTTTGTCATGCCGTGAAAATTAAAATTGCTGTCTGAGGGGTTTTTTTTTTTGTTTTCTTGCAAAACAGACTCGTCTGCCAAAAATGAACTGCTTGCATTAGGCAGCACAGTGATTCAGTGATTAGCACTTATGCCTTGTAGGAATGGGGACTTCGGGGTTTGCATGCCAACCAGGGCACTGTCTGCATGAAGTTTGCATGTTCTCCCTGTGCTTTAATGAGTTTCCTCTGGTAATCCTGTTTCCTCCCACATTTCAAAGACAAGGGTATTGGTCTCCTGTCTAAATTAGCCCTAGTACAACCCCATTTCCAAAAAAGTTGGGACAGTGTGTGAAATCTACATATAAACAGAATGCAATTATTTTCAAATCTCCTGAACCTGTATTTTATGCACAATAAAAAATGGAATGCTGCAAAGGCATTGAGGGGAGTGTACACATTCTGCGATGCATTTATGAGATTTACAAATCATTGCATTCTGTTTTTATGTAGATTTTACACAGCATCACTTGTTTATACTGTCATACAGGAACCTGTACGTAACACAACATGAATCAGTTAAATTCCATTCTTGCCTTATCGAGAAAAGAAGCTGGCTGTTCTGTGCCAGATTCAGCACTAAACTCACCTGATATCTACTTAAAAATAAGTGGTGGCAGATTCATGGTAGGAAAACCAATAAAATGGCTCTTTTGATGAAAGGCTCCTTCACCTCAACATACTAAAGGGAAACACACTTGTGTTGTCCTGTAACACATTAACACATTTGTGGTGTGCTTCATCTGGAAAAATAGTGCTAATGTGTTTTCTGGTCAAGTGTGATGTGTTGGCCACGCCATTTAAATGCATTTATCAGATGCTCATTTTAATTTTTGATACAGGATGGTCTCAGTGCTGACATTTTTCCACATAGTTAAATATATTGTTGAAATGCTCATCGGTAAACCATTTACCCGCCAGACTTTTAAGTGAGGACAATGACACTTGAGTAGAGCATCAGTGCCTCCCTGCCTTGAGTCTGGTGGTTCTTCAGGGATTAAAGGATAACCTTAAGGTCCCTTTCACACTGATGGGCCGATCGGGTCCTCCTGTCAGTTTTTCAGGCAGACCTGATCGGGCCATCCATAGACCTCTATGGACTGGCGAGTGTCAGCAGACAAGTGTTCGCTGACACCTGCCGGCATCTGATTCTGTACATCAAAAACAGATGGGGTTTTGTTCCTCCTTCGCTTGGCGGATCAAAGGACAGTCGGGTGGAAACGGACAGACTATCCGTTTTCATCCGACCGCCCCATGGGAAAAAGCAGGCTATGTCTGTGTCTGCTGTGTAGCAGCAGAGCGGACAGAGACCTGTCATCCGCTTGCTCAGCGGGGATCAGAGGAGAGATCCATCCCTGAGCAAACGGATCCACTGGCGGGTGCGCACCGCCTGAAAGGGGCCTTAGACAGATTTGAAGGGTTTGTACTGTATTTCTAAACATGTTGCACAGTTTTGTCAGCTACAAGCTTTACGTGAAATGGGTTGTGTTTCACCATGTGAAAAAGGAACACAAGGGGGGCGCCAACTAAGTGCAGTATTAAAATGCGAGTTTATTAAAAAGCCAATAGGCAACTCACATGTAAAAGGAGAAAAGCAGGCATGTCTGATGCTGGGCACAAGTCAGGTTCTCGGACTGGACTGATGTTTCTGCTTCTCACCAAGCTCAAAGACAATGGTGGATCACGATCAGAAGTAGCAGGACCAGAGTGGAAAATGCGCAAATAGAAAGATCTTCACCAAGAAGCCACAGGAAGGGGCGTAGTTTTGTGTTTCAAAGCTTCCACTTCTTTATCAAAGAGGTTTGAAAAAGAAGGTGAAGCTTTGAAACGTGTATCCACACTCCTTCCTGCGACTCCTTGATGACGACACTTGCTACTACTGGTCGCGATCCCCCATGGTCTTTGCTTTCCAACCTTCAATACTGCTCCCAGAGCTTTCATGCAAGCTGAACTTCCTAGTTCCTTTCTTTGTAGTGCATGCTCCTTTTTTCTTAATGAGTTTGCTCATCGGCCAGAGACAAGGTAATGTTGTATTCAATTTGGCAGCAAGCACACAAAGCTGTAATATCCATTCTGTATGGAGCAGACTATAGCAGTATAATGTCATCCCTTTTTTTGCATTATGTGATCATATGCTAAGCGACCATCAGGACATGCTTTTACATTATTCCTTTAATGCAAGTACTATCTTTTATGTTTGTTAAAATGATGTATTTCATCCTTTATTTATGCTGCAGGTGAAGAAACCCGAAGCATTGTTGGGGAGAGTGAAAAAAGTGACAGAACATGGTGTTCTGGAAGATCCTGGGAAAGTGCTCTCTGGTCTGAGGTCAAACATAACATTACGGATCACTTATATTATAGCACAGTATTTCCAGACAGCCTACCTCGAAAGTTTGACTACAACCACAGGGAGTTCCTCATGCAGCAGTGCAATCTCCATCCAGCTAAACTTGTGAAGCCAATGTGTACCTCAAAACTGAATATTCAAGATTTCCCAAGTGCCAGTGGACCTGGCCATTATGAAGTCACCATACTGGGTAAAGTGTAGACTCTAAAATACATTGTGTAAAAAAAAAAAAAAAAGTAATTTTCTCATTCTCAGCAAATAAGCAGTTTATGCACTTTTGCCTTGCTCTGGCATAAACTCTATTGTAGAACCACTGACATGCATCACATATTTGTCTTCATTATTCAATATTTGAATACATTTTTTAGTTTTCTGAGCTGCAGATCAGAAATGTCAGAACGTATTATCTATACACTTGTTTTGGGTCAGTGACTCAGTATTGCACCCAATGGGTCAGCATGACAAGCCAGGCAGATAGTATTTGCAGAAAATTAAGTCTATGAATGCAGCTCCCATGTTTCTCTTGACAAAGGTTTCCTTTATGGTCATTCTGTCATGAGAGAAGCAGTGCCATTACTGGCCTCCTTCAGAAGATACTCCATGCCTGGCTGATTGTACTTCACTATGTTTGTCAGTCTTGGAATACGTGTGTTCTGAATATGAAAAAAGTGTCAAGGGTGTTTCTCTCTAATAATTCTGGGACTGCAATTCCACATTGAATTCAAAGCATCTGCCAGCCAGCCAGTGAACTAGCATTCTTGTAAGAGTTTAGTGATGGCATCCTCCATTGATCTCTCATGGCAGTATCCCTTTGAATCTTAATCTGTTAAAAATAAAAGGACTGCATTGAATCATGGTTTCCCAGTATAACACTATGGGGTGCTTTTTATTAACCACAAAATAGGGGAAAAAAAGAGTAACGGGTAATCTAGGGTGACCCATCGGTAATGGATAAAACTATAAACATATAAGGTACCAAAGTTAATTTACAAAACTAGCATAAAATATTTTATGCTAATTTTGTAAATACACTTGGTATTTTATATGATTGTAGTTTTTATATTTGTAGATTTTATCTAATACCAATGAGTCACTGTAGATCACCCGCTACTTTTTTTCCTATTTTGTATTCCATTTTCGGTTGGTGACCTACTGGGAAACTCTGATCCTTTCCACATATACATGTAATTTCAGTACATTTATTAACCACCTCCAGTCTGGGGCAATACTGACATTTCTCACAGACATGTAAAAATAAGCATTTTTTTGCTAGTATATTACGTAGAACCCCCAAACATTAATATTATATATATATATATATATATATATATATATATATATGTATGTATGTATGTATATGATAGTATTCATGTTTCAGGGTTCTAAGTAATGTTCTAGCACAAAAATGCTTATTTTTATACAGTTTGGTTCAAAATAATAGCCGTCCGACATCACTAACCTGATCAATCACTGTTTTTGGTAGAAAGGATATTTCTACATGGCAAATAATTTACTAGCAGGTATAGTAGAGTAATAGAAATCCAACAGACCCAACAGTCATGACATGCATGCTGCTGATTCTGTGTAATTGAATCACTAATTGAAAGGGGCGTGTTCAAAATATTAGCAGTGTGGAGTTCTATTAGTGAGGTCATTCATTCTTTGAAAAACAGGTGGCAATTATTGCCCTTATTTAAGGAAGGAAGGCAGCAAATGTTGTACATGCTGCTTACAGTGCATTTCTCTCTGGAATTCTGAGGAAAATGGGTCGTTCCAGACATTGTTCTGAAGAACAGCGTACCTTGATTAAAAAGTTGATTGGAGAGGGGAAAACATATAAAGAAGTGCAGAAAATGATAGGCTGCTCAGCTAAAATGATCGCAAATGCTTTAAAATGGCAACCAAAACCTGAAAGACGTGGAAGAAAGCAAAAAACTACCATTCGAATGGATAGAAGAACAGCCAAAATGGCAAGGACTCAGCCAACAATCAGCTCCAGGAAGATCAAAGAAGGTCTAAAGTTCCCTGTGAGTACTGTTACAATTAGAAGACACCTATGTGAAGCCAAGCTATCTGCAAGAAGCCCCCGCAAAGTCCCACTGTCAAATTTGCCAAAGAGCACATTGACTGGCCTAAAGAGAAATGGCGCAACATTTTGTGGACTGATGAAAGTAAGATTGTTCTTTTTGGGTTTAGTGACCGGAGACAGTTTGTCATGCCCTTGAAATGGGTGTTCCAACAAGACAATGACCCCAAACACACCAGTAAACGTGCAACATCTTGGTTCCAGACCAACAAGATTGACGTTATAGAGTGGCCAGCCCAATCCCCGGATCTTAAATCCAATAGAAAACTTGTGGGGTGACACCAAAAATGCAGTTTCTGAGGCAAAACCAAGAAATAGAAAAGAACTGTGGAATGTAGTCCAATCATCCTGGGCTGGAATACCTGTTCACAGGTGCCAGAAGTTGGTTGACTCCATGCAACACAGGTGTACAGCAGTTCTCAGAAACAGTGCTTATACAACGAAATATTAATTAAGTGATTCAAAGGAAAGCAAAATCTTCAAACATTTTTCAGTTTATATAGTGAATGTTTGAGTTTGTAAAGAATACAAACACTGCTATTTTTTTTTTTTTGAATAGTCTAATATTCACTTTTCTTCAATTTGTTTAGAGGAACAACACAAATTTGATATATTTTTCTTCGTTTTGATTTGGAATAGAATGTGTAGTGTTCCCAATGCATTTGCGTGTATGGAAATAAAAGCTATTAGAAGGATTTTGAGCTTTATTCACTTTTTTCAACACACTGCTATTATTTTGAACACAACTGTTTGTCTGAGAGAGATGTCAGTAGCGGCCCAGACATATTGACAAGTAACATGCTGAAAAAATGTCATTTCACAATGGATATTAATAGTTTGTGATGTGAATATTACGTAGAACCAAAAACAAAGTTTAAAAAAAGGAGGACATTTTTTTTTATTTTGTGGGTTTTTGAAGGAATAGGCTCTGAAGATTAAAACCTATAACCTGAAAAACTGTCAACTACAGGGGAATATCATGTCAAAAAGTAATCTGGAAGAGAAGTAAGCTGATTGAGTGTCCGAAAAGACTATTGTGTTCATGGCATCAGAGGAGTAATAGTATCAGTCTCCCTTGTTAAGAACTCTTCCGTCAGCATATGCTCACAATACCCTATACCACTTACAGCACCGCTCTATGATTAAGCCCCTGATAGGCGAGGGTGAAATGCTCAGGAGAAGCTCAAGACTGAGGCCATCCTTATTTCTCTTTACTTGTTAATGGTGTGCAGTGTCTCTCATCCCCTTATTCTTCCATTAGCATAGTTTCATTGAGAAGGTCAACCCAGAGGGCAGTAGAGGGGGTGGAAGGAGATTTCAAGAAAGTGGAGATCAGTTGACGGCAGCTGAGAGGAAATATCTCCGCAAGCTGGATTTCGGGGATTTGTATGATCCTGGTAAAGTAGAAAGTAAGGCAATATCCGATGCAGAAACTAGAGAGACAATATAGATCTCATTACAAATTATGATAATTTTATGCCAAAAGGGAAATATTTTGCGGCGTACAGACATGTTCCCCTGGCTTTTTGCATCTCCAGCAAGTGTCAGGAATCATATTAAATATTCAGTGTGATGAGCCCAGGTCCCTGTACCACCTGGAGATTAGTTTGTAGTATTTTTTTTTATTTTGTTTAGGTTTCTTGTCCTGACAATAGCAGGACATAGACAATTATATGTTTACATAAAGGCACTATGCCAGTCTTAGGGAGAGATCTCCTGTCCCAGATCTCTGGACTACATTCTAGTAAATGTAAGTAAGGTTCTAGGAGATGTAGTTTGAATGGGCTTGTATACTGTGGAAAGTGTGTTGATGAAGTGCACAACTTTTCAAGCTTTGTGAGGGGTCTGTGTATAAGTCCTGTAAAGTAGAGAGATTTGCAGTAGGAGGAAAGTAGGAATCTCAAGAGCCTGATGTGTCTGATGCCTGGAGGACAAAAAAGCTAGAAGAGGAGTTAACAAAAGAATTGGGCGTAGGCCATTCATTTTTGGAATATCAACCAAAAGAGGACATATTGGAGCTTATTTGGGAGATTTGGATTGTCAGAGTGGGTTTAAAGGTCTTGGTTCTGTTGATAGCAACAAATTATAATTTAGACACCAAGTGCTTTGTCTATTTATTCAGGGGGCCTACCAAGAGAAAGATGTATTGGAGAGTGATCAGACCATAATTTAAGGCCATTTAACGAGTTAGGACTGGAAATAGGAAAATGATCTATCCTACTCTTAATTGTTGTGGGAGACCAAGTAGTAGCTGTAATCTCTCTCAAAAGCATGCAAAATTCGCCACACATCCATTAGATGTAGTTTGTGGAGAGTATTACAAATTTTAGTCAGGAGAGATAGAGAGAGGTGACTTGCCTCTCAATGTATCCAGATGAGGAACCAGAGAAACATTGAGGTCACCTCCCTGGAAAAGATTGTCATTGCTGAAGGTTTCGAAGCCGGAAATGTAGCTGCTCCTGGTTGGGTGAGTATATATTAGCCAGGGTAAAAGCAAAATTTAAATATTTCAGTTTAAAAAAGCTAAAATAACCATTTGAATCTATAATGGCATGCAGTACTTCTGGTGCAGCTCTTAGCCAGCAAAATGTTGCAGTGAAACAATGGATAAACAATCAGAAAAAATCATGGGCGATAACCACTGCTTCAGAAGAGTTCCATAACATAAGGTGATGCTTTCATCTAGTAGGAGATTTGTGAGCAGGAGGACGGGGCCTTTTTTTCAGTGACGGTTGTGACTAGCTGGATGCTAGGGGAAGGACTAGTGTAGCCTTAAGAGGCCAATCTGGAAGGGAGATTTAAGGCGGTTCAAAAATCCCAAGGAATGCAGACAGCTCTCCCAGGGTATGAAAAATATCCAATTTGCCCTCAATAAATGTTCTAAGGTAAAATTGGAAGGGGAAACCCCATTTGTATTTAATTCTCTCTATTTAAAGAGATATGTACATTTTTTAGTGGACATATTTTTAAGGCACTCATAGTAATATATTTCATTAATCATGACTTAAAGATTAAATACAAATACAAGCCATGCAGTGGGAAAGTATTGTACTGTGAGTGACTTGCTTGATTTATTATCACACAATGATGTACATGATAAAATGTGTATCTCTTTAAACAGGGCAAGTATAGTGCTTCCATCTCTTACAGTATATGCAAAGATATTTGTATGTATGTTTATTGGTGTACTCATTTGTCATATCTGTATCCAATTTCAAAATTGAAAGAGAGCAGAGAATCTCTTCTGTGCAATGATAAATGGATGTCTTTGTGTTGTCTTAACAGGTATAAATCATGATCTAGCAATAGATGTGTCTTTGCCTGTATATAAGGACTTCAGGCTGTTTGGCCCAAATTGTCTTCCTAATCATATGCAGTGCCTCAATCTAGATTGGAATGCCGAAACCCAGGATCATCACTGGCTGTCTCTTAAAGGTATGGCAGGAAGCGTCTTTATTTTTAATTGCAGAGAAAGTGGAGTTGCTCCTATCATGCCCATAATGTCATCTCAAGGCTGTCATTGTTTGATATGAGCAGTGTCTATTTCTCACCACCTGCTTTAACCCCTTGGACCCCACAGAAGCATGCAGTTACAGGACACTTGCGGATTTTCCCCATTTACTTTAATGGGTCTCGACTGACAGGTGGTAGCACTCTCCAAAAGCAACAGGGGGTTTATTTACTGCTGCGGCATGTGTACACCTTTGGCCACTGCATCAGCAGCTAAAGGGGGGGGTAGGGATTGGGGGCAGTAAAACTGTGATTCAACCGCAGGGCACCCCCCCAACTTTACATATGAATGAGCCCTAAAAGTGCCACTGCCAGATGCAACTGAGGGCTCATTCACAAGTGCAGCAGACAGTGCTGTTTCTCTGCAAAGCGATTCAAGTGTGTTTGACAAGTGGTGAGGAGGCGATATGTTGCCTCCTCACCACCTGATTTAAACCCATGATTTCCGTGTCATGCACGCGATTGTGACAAGGTAGTACATCAATTAGAGGTTTAAATCAGGTGTGAGGAGGTGGCACTGGGCAACACTGTGCCTGGTGATCTTTGACTTCTACCATGTTGTTCAGGTAGATCTCCACCTCTTTAAGATAACCTACCCCTGGTATAATGGTTTTGTACATATTTTTCTTTTTATTTGAAATATTTTCAATTATTATGCAGCAAACAGATGGAGCTCTGGTTGGCACTATATCATCATTTTCTAGTTGCATAGTATAGGACACAGGCTGTTTAATCATTATGACTTGGTTATATACCAGTACCATTGGACACTGGCAAAAACAATTACCTGCAGGGACCTCCCCCTATATAGTCCATCCCACCCCTCAGCTAGCTTTAGTTTTTTGCTAATGTCTTTGGGTAATGGACCTTTTCTTTCTACTGTCAGCTGCTCCATAGCAACTGAGGCTTTTCATGCAGCTTCTGGATGGAATGACTTCATGGCAGAGCTTTGGAGGGCCGTACCTGGGCCCAGTTGGTTGATGATGCAGGGCCAGTCTGTAATGTTGCTTTTATGCATTGGATCCTGCATTGGGTGCTCCTTTTGGCATGTAGTGCACCACGTGGAGTTGGCGTCAGGGTACCTATCTGCAGGCAAACCACAGCCTTGGACCTGTAAAGTCTTGTCTCTGAAGACTCCTGTGGGGTATGCCCATCGTACAGAAGGCAAAGCCAATATAGGGTTAATCCCTTGATAATCCTGTTCACTAGATTGTGTTGAGGGTGGAAGTCCCTTAAAAATTCAGCCTAGGCAGGCCTATAATTCCTTTGGACTCCCCTTGGGGTACATGAGAGCTGCTCGCCACTCTTCTGGTTATCGCAGCACAGGACTAGAAGTGCCAGGGTTAGTTTAAAAATGACTGCTGTTTGTAAACACTTAAGCACCTATTGCCTATGTGCATTCTCCCAGGAAGAGCACGAAACTCAGTAACCCAAATAAGGTACAGTTGCAAGAAAAAGTATGTGAACCTCTTTGGGATTACGTGGAGTTTTGCATGAATTGGGCATAAAATGTGCTCTGAACGTCATCTAAGTCACAACAATAGAAGAACACAGTCTGCTGAACATAATACTACACAAACATTAGGTGTTGCCATGGTTTAATTGAACATAACATGTAAACATTCACAGTGCAGGGAGGAAAAAGTATGTGAGGCCCTAGCTTAATGACTTCTCCCAGAGCTAATTGGAGCCAGGAGTGAGCCAACCTTGACTCGAGTCAGTGTGATGATATTGGATGTGTTGCTGACAGCTGTCCTGCCCTTAAAAACACACACACCTGTTTTGGGTTTACTGGTTTCAAGAGGAACTGTCTGATGTGAACCAAGCCTCGCAGAAAAGAGCTCTCAGAAGACCTACGATCAAGAATTGTTGACTTGCATGAAGCTGGAAAGGGTTACAAAAGTATCTCCAAAAGCCTTGATGTTCATGTGTCCACAGTAAGACAAGACTGTCTTCAAATGGAGAAAGTTTAGCACTGTTGCTACTCTCCCTAGGAGTGGTCGTCCTGTAAAAATGACTGCAAGAGCACAGTGCAGAATGCTGCATGAGGTAAAGAAGAATCCCAGAGTGTCAGCTAAAGACCTACAGAAATCTCTGGCACGTGCTAACATTTTTGTTGACACATCTACAATAAGGAAAACATTAAACAAGAATGGAGAACATGGGAGGACACCACGGAGGAAGCCATTGCTGTCCAAAAAGAATATTTCAGCACGTTTGAAGTTTGCAAAAGAGCACCTGGATGTTCCACAGCACTACTGGCAAAATATACTGTGGACAGATGAAACCAAGATTGAGTTGTTTGGGAAGAACACACAACACTATGTGTGGAGAAAAAAAGGCACAGCACACCAACATCAAAACTTCATCCCCACTGTAAAACATGGCGGAGGGAGCATCATGGTTTTGGGCTGCTTTGCTGCTTCAGGGCCTTGACGGATTGTTGTCATTGATGGGAAAATGAATTCCAGAGTTTATCAAGACATTTTGCAGGAAAAAGTACGACCATCTGTCCGCCAACTGAAGCTCCGCAGAGGATGGGTGATGCAACAGGACAATGACCCAAAGCATACAAGTAATTCAACAAAACAATGGCTGCAACAGCACAGAATACGCCTTCTGGAGTGGCCCAGTCAGAGTCCTGACCTCAACCCGATTGAAATGCTGTGGCATGACCTTAAGAGAGCGATTCACACCAGACATCCCAAGCATATTGCTACACTGAAACAGTTTTGTGAAGAGGAGTGGTCTAAAATTACTCCAGATCGTTGTGCAGGTCTGATCTGCAACTACAGGAAAAGTTTGGTTGAGGTTATTGCTGCCAAAGGAGGGTCAACTAGTTAAGTCCAAAGGTTCACATACTTTTTCCTCCCTGCACTGTGAATGTTTACATGTTATGTGCAATTAAACCATGGCAACATCTAATGTTTGTGTAGTATTATGTTCAGCAGACTGTGTTCTTCTATTGTTGTGACTTAGATGACGTTCAGAGCACATTTTATGCCCCATTCATGCAAAACTCCACGTAATCCCAAAGGGGTTCACATACTTTTTCTTGCAACTGTACCTTATTTGGGTTACTGAGTTTCGTGCTCTTCCTCTTTTGCAAGTGGCGTCTGTGGTCCATTTTGCTGGCCTGTCTGCTCTCCTGTCTCTCAAAATTTATGGCCAGAATTTCTGGACTTAGAGGCCATAGACAGCAGTGGTCACATCATGCCTTTTTGACTTTACCTCCTGAGTTGGTCTTTAATTTGGTCTTTTGAGATAGACGCCTGCCTTTTGACGATATGATAATTGAGGATGGTCCCCCTCTTTTTGAGGCGTCAGATAAGCATGACTTGCCTGTAACAGACATTTTCAAGCTCAAACATGCCATAGCTTCCCTTATTGATGTGTGCTTTTGCTTTGTGTTACAGCAGCACAATCTGCTCATCTCAGGGTATACATTTAAGATCCCTAAACATCCAAGACCTTCCTGGTCCACTTGCTGGTAGAGCCTTTCCTGCACTGGGGCTCTCCTCAATCGGAAACTTTTTACTTCTACTGAGGAATGTTTTTCCTGCGTACGTGGGCACTCCCTGTGTAGATTCTGACATTTCTTGTCTTAACAAGACCTTCTTGGCCTCCATGGTGGATAATCCTGACCTTAGACCCAGTTGATAAGAGGTTAGAGGTATTTTTATAGCTTCCTTTTCCTTGGCAAGCCCTGCCAAACAATTTGTGGTCTTGTCTGTCTGTCAGACCATTGCTGTATGGCCTGAATCTTTTTCTGTCTTTATGGATGCCTCTGCCCACAGTCAGTTAAACTATTTACCTTATGGCCTTAAGCTACTGCTTGAACAGCTTGGTAGTTAAACTTTGCAGAATCTCCACGATGAGTATTCTCTGTTCACACATACAGGATTTTCTGGCCTAAATGCGGTCCCATGCAGTAAGTGGTTACCCTTTTGAAAGCCAAGACCTATTTTGGTCCCTTCTTGGATAAATACATTTTGGAGAGCACAAGGAGTAGGAGCATGCTCTTCCCCCAGAATATTAAGGCTCACTTTCCCTACCAGTAGGTCTTTTATTCTTGAGGTTTGGATGGTTTTCTTTAATTCCTCTTGACCTTCCAATACCCAATTGAAGATAGGAATGTAAGAAGATATGGCTCTCCAAGCTCTTCACAGTGATGGGGTGCCCCCACTTAGTGCGGGGACGCTTGTCGACCTTCTCTGCCTTCTTGTCCCAGAAATTCTCAAATACCTCAGTCTGGAGCGTCATTTCCAGGAGCTACAAACTAGAGTTTTTAATGCTGCCTTCCCCCCACTTCATGCCTGAAATCTGTTCCATTCCCTGTCATGGTGGTTGGGTCTGCTTGCTGTTGTCCAGCAACTCTTGTTTCTAGGAACTATAGTAAATCTAACCAGGAAGATTTGGGACTTTTAGCCAGTTCCTGCCCGCCCTATAGCAGAATGCCAGGCGGGACCTTTCTTGTTCCGGGAGGACGTCATAGCATGTCCTCCTGGAACACGCCTTGTGTGCGGCCATGATCTGTCACCGTCTGTGTCTTATGATACCAATGATTATAATTAATGTCAAGCAACCAGTTGAATAATATGTCTATAAGATCTATTTTTGTATGTTATGGTTTGATTTTTGTATTTGTTATAGTATTATGCAATTATGTAGGGCTGAAACAAATAATATAATCGATTAGGAAAATAGTTGTTAACTATTTTGATTGATTAATTGGTCAGCCAATTAGTTGGCTTACATACAGAATGTATTATTTATTTACATATCAGTATACACAGTGAAGCACACATACAGCTCAGTACACCGTCCGTACATGTCAGTAAGTGCCTGTGAATGTGTAGGGAGAAGTGCCTCATGGGGCATATAGTCCTGTGTAGGAGAAGGAAGTGGTTTAAAGTGATTCTATAGGCAGAGGGTTTTTGTACCTTGCTATACAGCAACTATACTATACTTTGCAGCTTTCCATAGGGGCATACTGAAGGTAGAAGGAGCCAGAACCACAGGTGGGTAACCCCAGAAGAATTTTTTTTTTCTCACTGTTTCACAGTATAAATTGACCCCTTAGTCGTAATTGCCTTTTGTTTTTGTACTAATAGGCTAATTTTTCGTTTTTAAATGAGAAGTATTTCAAAAGCTTTTTTCCCCTCTACTTCTATGGATCAAAGGAGTGCAGTTCATTTTGCACCGTGACCTGTTTTTCAGCTGACAGTGCACTAAATCCCGCTGTCGGTTGTTGTCATGGAGCCGGTCTAGGCTCTAAAAGATCCTGACCAAATGGTCGGAATCCACCCAGATGCCTGGACCAGCAGCTGGCTCAGCCTCCCAGTGAGCCACTGAAAGCCTGAGCCCAGCCGTTTACACCCGTCGCTCCAGTCTTGGCTCAGAGTGGAGGGAGAACTGCGTGATCAGCGGTGTTTGATCTCTCAGTGCAAAACCGACAGAGGTGATCTGATGCTGCATCCACCTAGATGAGTATAGTGTTTTGGGGTTTTCTTTTTTATTTGGGGGGGGGGGGGGGAGGTGGGGTGCATACTTCACTTTTAACCTCCATCATAAGTGATACAACACCGTTTAGCAGATTTTCAGACAAGATTCAACCTCCTAATAGTATATATCTGCATATCTCTTCTGTTATTCTCAAGAGTGGATTGTATATTTTGTTCCCTAACTATATAGCTAGTTGTTTAAATTTACCACTGCATATAGATAATTAAGAATAAAATCTTTTAAACTTTACATACTGACTAAATTATACGCTGCGCTTTTTTCAGGTTTTTATATGTGTAATCAATTCATTGAACAATAAATAGCTAACTAATCGATTAAGAAAATATTTGTTAGTTGCAGCCTTAGATGCTGGTGAGCACAGTATTATAATTCGAATGTCTGCAGAATCAGATTATCCTTACATGCTTATTGATATTTGTGGAATAGGAAGCCAATTAGACCCCTCTAACCCCAGGGTTATCTTGAATGAGAGAATAGCAGTCAGATTGAAAAAAAAAAAGCTGATCTCTCATTCCCTTGTTTGGCCAAGCAATAAAAGTGCAGTCATTACTCAGTTTGTATTAAAAAACAACATAAAATGATCTCATGCCTGAGTATAATTTGGTGTCCATTCTTTGTATTTGATAGCTGTATATGTTTTATTACAGATGAACTTGTGAAGTATTCTAGTGCACAGGACAGCCTGCATACCATATGTATCCTGGACATCTGCCACCTGGAAGAAAGAAAAGTGGAAGTTTTCCTAAACAGAATTTACTATCCTGTCAGAGGGGAGTTAACATAACTGTTACATTTTTTTCTGCTGAGTTATTGTAATAAACTTCTGTTTTTTTGTATTGTTTACATTTAGATGAAGAAATGTATTTTTTTTTTTTTCTTCAAACCTGTCCTGTTTTTTTAATCATGAGCCATTTGATTGGTTAGGGACAGCAATGCTGTTGGCTTGAGTAGAAGCCTTAGCTAAATTCTCATGCAGTTTAAATTATCGGTACTGCTTATATTATTGTATTTTCTTTCTTAAGATGATTTTTTTCATAGTATTAATTTTAATGGGAAAGTGTAGTGCCTTTTCAATTGGCATATATTTTGAGTTTTTATTGCAGCATTTCCTCAACTAATTATTTAATTTGATTTGTACATGATTGAAACCTCCAAACTTTGTTACTGTATTAAATATAGAGATGTGTAGATTATCCACTAGTGGGGGGAGTTCTATATTTTGACTCAGATCCCACTTCAACCCCCTGCTTAACAACTGCTGAAAGGAGATGAGGTGCGTTTTCAATGAGTCTGCTTACTCGAAGACTTGCATTTTGAGGAGGTGCAATATAGAACAACCAGTGTGCAGCAATACAAAACGGGTAGCATAGTATGTAATGAGAAAGTATAGTTGCCCTGTGTACATATAATTACAAAGTATGCTTAGGGACCAAGTGTTTTAAAAATATTAACACAATTTGATAATATTGACATCCTATTTATACAGTATGCATATTTGAAAAATACATTGAAACTGCTCTGCATTCCCTTTAAAAGTTTTTTAGCATTTTAAAATATTTATTGAAATAACTATTGTGTAAATATGATTTTTCAGTGATAGCACATTCTTTTCTCTGATAACCAAAGTAGAAATGAAATATTTAAGATATTGCTGTTACAGTTAAACTGTATTTTTTAAAGAAAACTTTTAAGTGTTTTTCTGAATTCTGCACCTTTATGCTTTTGTATGCAGTGCATACAAGAGAATTTTAATATATATTCTTATGTAATATTACAATGTTTTTTGCTTGCTTTTTATTTGTATTTATTTACTTTGTGGAAGTCTGTACAAGGGACCATCACTAATTGCCTATTCACTACGAAGTTGCGATGGTTTCTATTAGTGCTTGGTTTAGAGATGTGCCTCAGTAATTAATTAAATGCTCTATAACATTCTGCTACAGTTAACCAACCTGGACCCTTCTGCAGGTTATTCTACAGGTCTAGGATTCATTCTTGCCTGTTGTTGGACAATGAAGCATCAGCAGTATAGTGATAAGGACATCACTCTGCTCAATCCACCTCTATTATTAAAGTGCTGTTATACAGTGGATTGCAGGAGATGGCTATGAAGACAAATGCAGCTACTTTGCCAACAGTTTTTTAAATTTGTTTCATTTTGTATTTTTATATCTGCATGATGTTCAGTTTTAGGTGTACTCATTGCAAACATGTTTGCTGATTCTTACCTTCTAGTGAGGACGGTTATATCAGTAACTTCAAACTTGGTGCATACAAACCCTCAAAATGTGCTTCTTATATTTGCTCTCTCTGGAAGCATTTTGTTATATATTAAGTGCAAAAAAAACTTTTCTGACACCAGAGTGTAAAAATGGTTGAGTAGTTTTGTAAACAAAAGACAAAAGGGCGATCTTATCAACTAGTGCATTCTGGCAGAACATAAGGATTCTATATTCTCCCAGTTGTCTTTCAGGACAGCCTATGAGACATCAAGCTCCTTGTACCAGGACAGGAAACACATTGGTAGGTTAAAGGTTAATAGGAGTTCCTCCAGGTGTTCTCCTCAGTTTGTGTTTCCTCCATATGGAGTAAACATGTTGGCTTTTGGAAAGTGGTGAAAAGAGCTTAACCCTAAGGTTGCCCTGTCGCCTTGTGGTTTTACATATTTATCATGGATGCTCTTCCATTACGACGACTCTATATGGGTAGGTGGCAGTCTCATGCCTCTCTTCCAGGGTCTGGGGAAGGCCATGTCCTTCGGTACGGATCCCCCTTGACAGCTGCCACCAGCTGATTTTCCCGGCAGTGGCCTTTAATGTTCTGGTGGCTCTAGGCAGTATTGGAATGTTTGGGGGTAAAGAGGAGGAGCATTCTTCCTCATGGTTGTTGGGGCTGGGATTTCTGGGTTTCAAGCTGTGGACCAGAATACTTGCGGGATCATCTGTTGTAGGGGATGTTTTGCATCCAAAAGGTTGAGGGAGAAGATGGTAGTACCTTACATCTTCACAGCCAGAGTCATCTATTGAAGATGATGATACCCATGACGACTAAAATTCTAGAATATCTAGATATGTCTCTGGCAGATGGTCGACTTCAAGCAATTTGAGACCTTCAGAGTGTTTTTACCAGAAATCCTTGTTGGAGGGGCCTATTGTTTCTATATTTTCCCTAGTTTTTTGGGTTATTAGTCAAGCGCCTGTTGAACCCCTAGCAGAATCTTTTAACAAGTTTCTTTCTCTGAAGACAGTGATTTTTTTTTTATTGCAATTACATCAGCTTGTCATATTAGTGAGTTTCAAGCTCTTTCTGTGAAGGTGCCTTTTCTTTAAATTTCAAGCTACAAAACGCTCAAGTGTGAATGCAGCCTTAGAGATTGAAGTGGCTCTGGGTGAACAGATAGAGAAAGGAGGAAGCATGATTTAAGTATAATATAAAATGTATTTATTGGAGTGAAAACCAATCGGCAACTTTAACACAGTTAACTGAACTCGCTCATAAATAACCTAGGGCCACTGGTGGTAATCTTCAGCATAGTGGGACACCTTGGTACAAGTGAACACACCAGGGGGGCTGGTGAGTAACCTGTAGAGCCAAGAAGACACACTAGGTGGTGCCATACTAAGTGCAGTAATTTACAGGCAGTATTGGGTGCATGTAAAGTAGCAACTCATATGGTGCAAAAGAAATGGTGCTTTTTTTTATCCCCACATTCAGCAGCTGGCTCTGGCATGTGGAGAAGGGAGGCTCTACTGTAAAATGTGCAGCCTTGTTGTCCACAAGTAGGGCTGGAAACCAGCTGTGATGGAGGAAGCAGAATCCAAAAGAAAGATGGCCGCTGGACTCCTTTGGGATGCAGGGCAGACCGGAAGGGACGTCAGGAGATGGGGCTGTGTGTTTCAAGGCTGCTCAAGGCAACTTGAGTTTGCTTGCCAGGCCCTAACTTACTGATGAGCAATTTTTTTAGGGTTTGTGTAAGTTGCCAATTGTTTTTCACTCCAATAAGTACATTTTATATTGCACTTAGATCACGCCACTTCCTTATCAAGTTAGACTTATCAGTATCACTATTTCAAGTAGTCTTCCAGGACTGTTGGATTTCCATCCTATATTGTTATGCAGTGTGTGGGTTTATTGTTATTTCCATCCTTTTGGTTCTCTAGTATTCTGAGTGGAAGACCTCCTTTAACCTAGCAACCTGTTTCCTGGGAGAAGCTCTGTCTTAGACTTGCTGGTAATTCCAATTCCAGGACAGCCTATAACTCCAGGTTTCTGTACTTGCGTGGTCTTTAAAGGAATAAAACGCATGAGAAATGTGCATAATTTTATTTTCCATTGACATATGCTCTAGGGAAGTCAGTATGCCAAAAGTATGGGAGGGAATCTGCTTGTTATCATCATATGATTCACTATGAGAAAACTTTACTAGAAAAACAGTCAATCCCATGATCTGTAATTGACATTGCTAGGGTATTCTGAACACTATATAAAATGTCCTAGAGCAGGGGTCTCAACTTTCTAAACAAAGGGCCAATTTACTGTCCTTCAGGTTTTACTGGGGCCAGCCTGTGGTAATTGGGAATAGAAATTGTCCTGGCATCAGAAGGAGTAAAGAATGCATCTTTGGTATTAGGGGGAGGAATAACACCCCATCGTTGGTGTCACTGGGAGGAATAACACTCCATCGTTTGTATCAGTAGTAGGAACAGTGCCCCATTGTTGGTGTTGGCGGAAGGAATAGTTCCCTTTCATTAGTGTCAGTGGGAGCAATATTTCTCTATTGTTGGTATCAGTGGAAGGAATAGTGCTCCATGATTGGTGTCAATAGGAGGTGTAGAGCCCCATCATTGATGACCGTGGGATGAATAGTTTCCTATTGTTGGTCTCAGTGGAAGGAATAGTACCCTTTCATTGGTTTCAGTGGGAGGAATATTGCTCTGTTGGTGTCAGTGGAAGGAATAGTGCTCCATGATTGGTGTCAATGGGAGGAATAGAGCCCCATTGTTGGTGTCCGTGGGAGAAATAGTGTCCTATCATTGGTGTCAGCAGGAGGAATAGTGCCCTATCATTGGTGTCCAGTGGGTGGAATAGAGTTCCATGATTGGTGTCAATGAAAGGAATAGAGCCCCATCATTTTTTGTCAGTGGGAGGAATAGCACCCCATTATTGGTGTCAGTGGGAGGAAAAGTGCCTCATTGTTGGTGTCAATGAGAGCAATAGTGCCTGGTTGTTGTCAGTAGCAGGAATGATGCCCCATTGTTGATATCAGTGGAAAGAATAGTGTCTTATATCAGCATGAGGAAAAGTGCCCCAGGGGCCAGATAAAAGCAAGCAAAGGGCCGCATTCAGCCCCCGGGCTGCAGTATGAAGACCACTGTCCTAGAGAGACCACGTTTGCAAGAAACCTTTTTAATGTTCTGCCAGGTTGTGTATAGTTTAATGTATTCTTTTGTATGAAACTAAACTTTTGCCTTCAAGGTGTGTAGGGGTTTTTTTTGGGGGGGTCATGTAACCCTCCTACAATTTTTTTCCAAAAACAAAGGAAAACAGGATGAAAATATCTAATAGAAGTGGGAGCAGATATGGATCCACTCACAGGTTGATTATACATATGCTGCATCCAGCACTCCAGTAAAATGCTACTGAAGTTCACTAAACCATATGCTTAAAGAGGTGTTTTTGCCTGTGTTCTTGTGTCTGATATATGCTGGACTACCTAAGTGCCACAATAATTGGAGGTATTATATATGCTTCCATTATACCATATGCACCCTGGGGGTGCATCATCACACCAGCCTGGGCTCGCTGTGCTACAGTAGGGACCACCTGCCACCATCAGGAAAGAAAATTAAGGAACTAAAATGTCACTTGAGAAAGAGGTGAGATACTTGAGCTGAATTCCAAGCAGATATTAATACTAATCAATGCAAAGTATTCGTTAAATGTATTAAATACAGTAAATGCAACTATTGTAAGTATATGAATTTGACTTCATTGTTTTGACCTAATGTTCATGCTGGAGCAGAACTCGGACTTAGAGAGGGAGATATGTAAATCTTGAACTAGCTGTTCTGAAATGCAAATGCTTTGGTGGGGAAAATGGCTCTAAAACACGTACAGAATATCAAATGTATCGTTAGCTGTTTTCACGGAGTTCAGATTTAACTGTCAAACTGATCTGTGTTTTGCTGTAATAATCATACTTTTTCCCTTCTTTTGTTTACTTTTCATTTAAAAAATGCATTTAGATAATTGGTTTTATTAAAACATATTGAGGACAAATGTATTTGAGTTATTTCTTGTTCTACATCACAATCTTTATTCTTTAATGTTTTTTGTAGCTCTGTAAATTTTAATCAGTGTTTGTATATATGTATGTGTGAGATATCTATATATATATGTGTGTGTGTGTGTGTGTGTGTGTGTGTGTGTAGATTTGCGTAAACGATTGGTGAAATATGGCACACATGCCCCCCAACACCCCTGCTGTGATTGTACACAGCAGCAGTTTGTCAGCATGTCCTAGCCAATGATTCATGGCTGGGACCTGCTGATTGGTTGTGTGCAGTCACAGCCCAGAGCCCTGTGTTGACACTCAATACTGGGTTATGTACAGGGGGATCGATCTCACTCTTTCTGATCCCTGCAAAGCAGGAATGAGAAACAAATATCTCTTACTAAAAGCGGCACATGATATGCACATTATTCATTGGTAGGCACACATTTAACTCCCTGATGGCCATATATGTTAACCCCTTCATTGCCAGTGTCATTAGTACAGTACTCATGTATATTACAATCACTGTATTGGTATCACCGGTGGTGTTGGTGGCAGTCAGTGTCAGATTGTCCACCGCACTATCACTGTCCCGTTAGAAGTTTTTGTTCACTAGCATTAGTAATATGAATAAAAATTCCAATGTATTCACCATAGTTTGTAGACGCTGTAACTTTTACGCAAACCAATTAATATGAACTTGCTAGTATTTTTGCAGCAGCAAAATAAATTTTGGCCAAAATTTATTTATTTTATTGGATATGTTTTATAGCAGAAAGTAAAAAAAATATTTGGGGGGGGGGGGGTCTTTTTTTCGCTTATAACGCAAAAAAAAGGAGAAAAAAAAAGTGATATTTTTTCACACAAACAGACCTTTGATTTGGTCGTATTTGATCACCAGTTTTGTTTCAGTACAGCGTTGCATGACCGCGCAATTGCCAGTTAAAGGTGCTGTACAGAAAAAATGGCCTGATCATGAAAGGGGTAAAATCTTCCAGAGCTTAAGTGATTTAAAAAAAAAAAAAAAGAAGAGCTAAAGTAAGTAGGCTGTGCTTCCCATGTGCATGTCAATGCTTAGTGAAAACTGATCATCTGAGATTAAAAACAGAGGTTGCCATTGCCAAACGTTTATCTACAATTCGAGTTGTCAAATATTGTGTCTGTACTGTTTAAAATTTAGTATTGTACTGTCTCACCCATCTCTGCACATGCTCAGTTGTTGTCTATTGTGCACTGTGCTGAATTTGTAGCGGCCGGTCTGCTGACAGCCTAAATATTTACTGCTGCTCTGGGTTTCAGCAAAATGACAGCCTCCGGCAAGAAGAAACCGTAACAATGCTGGAGGCAATTTACAGCACATACTAATTTTGGCAGCATAATTATTAAGGTGGAATGTATGTTCCTTGTTAAAGAACATTTTTTAATCAAGCTGTTCTTGGTAAATTTTCACTTTAATTCTTTGAGTTGCTGCCCTAGAACAAGTATACAGATCAGAGAAGTCAGAAGTCCAGGCTTTGTATCTGCTTACCTGTCCTTTTCATTGACTCAGAATATTGAAGCAAGTCATGTGAGCAACTGACATTATTAGTACTTGAGGTCAGCAGTGCCATTTTCGAGAAGAGTGAACCTTTTGGAAAACAAGTAGTATAAAATACAGGTCCATCAAGGAGGCTGCCCTAACCCTCCTAACCTAAACTAGAGTCCCTTTTAAGTCTGCGTGCTTACAGTGAAGGTATGCCTGCTGCTGAAAATATGTAAACGGCAGAGGAGGCCATCAAAAGCAAACAAGGGTGCACTCTCATCATGCATTACCGTGGTACACCATGCATTTATTTGAAAAACATAGATGTATACTCACAAACCAAAGAGAATAAAAACAGAGCAGATAATCCGTAATGTCAGTCCAATGGGATATTACACCCTTGTAGGGATAGGCTAACACGTTTTGGGAGACTAACTCCCTTCTTCAGAGCTGAGATTATCTGCTCTGTTCTTATTCTCTTTGGTTTGTGAGTATACATCTATGTTTTTCAAATAAATTTGTGGTGTACCACGGTAATGCACGATGAGAGTGCGCCCTTGTTTGCTTTTGTTTACCAGTACCAAGATTTCCCGATCTTTGAAGGGCTGCACCTCAACGTTTGACATTCTAAATTCCTTCTAGTCTGCATGAAGATTTGAGCTCTGGTTTCGTTTGTACTTTTGGCACAAGGAGGCCATGTCTGTCTCATTCTAATTGAGTAAGCAGCTGAATGGATGGTTTCTAGGTTACTCAAAATGCACCTTGGTGACTTCAAGTCAGGGAGATTCTAGATTAGTTTGGAGGGCAAGAGAGAGGGGAATACACTACATTAGCATCTGAGCAAATATACTTGCACACACATGCAAAGGTACATGTCAAAGTAGAAGCCTTTAGCATTTACATGAGTGTACAGCCATTCACTTGTATGAGCACCTGTGGCCCCCTGGGAATTTGACACTACTGGACAGTATTGCTGACCTGGAAGTAGTTTGCAGATCAGGAACGTTGCAGAAATGCCAGAAGTTCCCATTTGCACAATTGTATATCAGTGATTTAATATTGAAATGAAAAGGTGTACATGGCATATAGGCAAATAGTATTTTCTAGGGAAAGGTCAGCAGTGGAAGTTTCTCTTTTCTTTCTTGACAGGTTTTTAAAACCATTATGTTCAAACTACCTACAATCAATCAGATAGATGTGAAATGTTACACACTACAATCCTAAAGGTGGAAATTATTACACAGTATTTATATAGCGCCAACAGTTTGCTCAGCGCTGTACATTACAATGGGAGACATTACACGAGACAGTACAATAACTGCGATACATGAGGGGTTCGAGGGCCCTGCTCCTTGGAGCTTACAATCTAGAAGGGAGGTGATAGTGGTGCGGGAGGGATAGCTGTGGGGGATGGAGTAGTAGGAAGAGTGGAGGGGATTGGCAATTAGCTGAGGGCAGGGTAGGCTTCCCTGAAGAGGTGGGTTTTCAGGGTGTGCCTAAAGGAGAGGAGAGTAGGTGAAAGTCTGATGGATTGGGGTAGGGAGTTCCAGAGGATGGGGGAAGCCCTGGAGAAATCCTGGAGGCAGGCATGGGAGGAGGAGAGCAGGGAACTAGAGAGAAGAAGGTCTTGTGAGGAGCAGAGAGTATGTTTTGGGTGGTATTTGGATATCAGGTCCGTGATGTAGTTTGGGGCAGTGTTATGGACAGCTTTGTATGTCAGTGTTAGCATTTTGAAATTGATCCGTTGGGCAATTGGAAGCCAATGGAGGGATTGGCTGAAGGGGGGTGGTGGATACGGAGCGGTTGGTAAGGTGGAAGAGTCTGGCCGCAGTATTCAGGGTCGACGGAAGCTGGGATAGCCTGTGGTGAGGTAGACCGGTGAGGAGGGAGTTACAGTAGTTCAAGTCGTGATATGATAAGGGAGTGAATGAGTTGCTTAGTTGTTTCCGAGGTTAGGAACGGACATATTTTGGAGATGTTGCGGAGGTGAAGTCTAAATGAGTTTGTCAGCAATTGGACCTGGGGCTGGAAGGACAGATTGGAGTCTAGGATGATCCAAGTACTCTGGCTTGCGGGGTGAGACTAATGGTGGCATTGTTGGTCGTGATGGAGAAGTCAGGGGGGCGCGGGCTGGGGGGAAATGAGACCGCAAAACACAAAAATCCCAAAGTCCCAATTGACACACATGAAATATTAAATATAAATTCCATATATTGTCTAATTTAAATCTTGAGCTGGCAAATAGCACCATGCTAAAAACATGAAAGCAAATATGAAACTGCAAAATACAATAATGTGAATAAAAATAAATCCTAAATAATGTCCCAAATGCCAACCATGTGCAATATGAAATGATTAAGTGAGATTCTCATATACAGTCAAGTTTAAATCTTTAAGCAATCTTGATCTGGCATATCTGTGAACGTCAGCAATTCTCCATTGTATACAAACATGTGCAAAGCACCCTGGACAACAGCGACTACCACCACTCACAGTGCAGATGTCTCCTCACCTGGTAACACAGCGCTCATTAATGAAAGGGCAATTAGCACTTTTTAGTGCAGCCAGTCAGCATGCAAATATCATTTCCAGTCCTCGGCATGTATCAAACATGTACATCCCAAAAAAGAGGGCTTCATAGTGTAAACTGCTTGATTTATTAAAAAAAAAAGGAAGCTTCTGTATATGTAGTAATAAGCCCAATATATTCTCACAATAGCAGACTAGACATCAGCAAGATCATTTTTTAAATAAACCAAGCAGTGTACACTATGAAGCTCCCTCACACATCTCAGGGTGTTTGCGGGTGCAGGAACCTCAGGCAAATTGCATGGTCAAAAAGACCATGTGGTTTCCCTGCGGACGCATTTTTAAAAAGGAGCATGCGGTGCATGGACTGCTGTGCCCGAGCAAACATGGGCTGTACAGCCCGCAATAATGTGAACTGAGCCTTAAAGGATAAGTTTGCCTTTGTAAAAAAAAAAAAATATTTTTTGCAGTTAAAAATAAATAAATAATGCACCTTTTGTGTAGGAGGCTGCACTACATTGCACTCATGATCAGCAGATTGCGGGTGCAATGCAGGATGCCTGCAAACTGTTAGTGTAAATGGTCTACCCATACCTCGTACAAGTAGTTACACAATGATAGGAGGAAACTATGAACTACCTAGAGTGCTCAAACAGCATCCTGGTAGTTCATTGAGAACTACAAGCCGACAGCTGCAAAGGATTTCTGTACTTGTAGTTCTTCCATTCACAGAACTCTGTGAATGGATGGTGCATCTGGGTGGCAGAGCGGGTTTTTTTTTTCCACCTGGAAACATGGTGGCAGCATCATGTTGTGGGGATGCTTTTCTTCATCAGGAACAGGGAAGCTGGTCAGAGTTGATGGGAAGATGGATAGAGCCAAATAAAGGACAATCTAAGAAGAAAACCAATTTGTAGCAGAATTTGATGTTCACTCGTTGCTCCATTGCACTGTGACCCTACCTCTCACACTGACTATGTTCGACTGACCGCAGCAGTGGTGACCCTGACGATCATGAGATATCTGACCATTCACCAACCTTTTTAGACACACCTAAATGTTTTTTTTGTTTTTAAATTCATAAGTTGCTACCCAAGCAGACAATTCACAAATCTGTGAGCTTCTCAGGATTTTTCCAAAGAAGTTGAGTCACTGCCAAGTACGGTATCAGAGAGTAAATATTTGGTAGTGGCACCTAATGGATCAATTCCAATATTTAGCAAATCCAGATAGCATGCCTCAAAGAGTCCTCAAGGCAATTTATGTTCAATGGAATGCAAGTGTAGATTCCAACAACATTTGACTTAGACCAGTTAACAATTACATCTAGAGAAGAAAAACAGGAACAATGGATTTTCTATGTCAGCGACTGCTAAAATCTTGTGAATTGCAGAGTTTTAGTTTCTCTAAAATTGCGGCAGGGTTTAGTTGATATTTCTTTTTCTACTAAAAGTGTTTGTAGGATGCGCTGGAAGAACATTGATTAACTTTGGACCTTGAAGTGGTATGGGCCTTTGTTTTTTTCATTGTATTATTTGCCCAATGCCGGTCATATTTGCAACAACTAGTGCAATATTAATTTCACCTATATAACAGATGCATCATTCCTTCTTAGATCTGGAATTATCTGTTGACAGGTCAGGGAGCATAGTTTCTAAAACTCACTTAACAGCATAAGGAACCTGCATTGACAAAGCTGCTATCATCCTAGTTGGGAAAAAAATGTCTCATTTTGTCACTTCCAGAGACTATGCAGGACATGTACTAAAGATCAGGATTAAACTGAGTAAAGTGCTGTAGTAAGAACAAAATTCTTATAGTAATGATAAAGAGGAGCACATCAATGAAGCCTACAGGAGATATCTTAATGGCCCTTAGGAAAATCAAGAAGGAAACAAAGGATAATAAAAAGACTTTCATTACCATTCTAATGACTGGCATTGGGCAGTTGCTAAAATAAGAAAAAAACAATGGGTTATACTGCTGCAGGACCTGCAGTTTGTCCCAGGTTGTGAAAAACTTTGACTGTTTTTAACAAAGAAACAAGAACTATCAAGCATTTGGTTGAAAAAGGTACAAAGAACACAAGCAGGGACTTGCCTATTTTTCTTAACAGGCCAGATACCTTGGCTTTTTGCAAAGGCAAATACCATAGATGTTGTTTTTCCCAAAAAACTTTTTTGCATGAGGAATGGAAATGCTATCATACAGTATAACATAGTTCATCAACTGTTCTACATAGTATGATGCATACAGATTGAAGTGCCCCTGTAGCCTATACATTGTGGGACAAACTGTTACAGCGATGAGAATAAAGTTTGGATAACCTAGAAGATTAACTGAGCAAGACAGCCTAGATCACAGTGTCCCTAGACACTTTTTAATTCGCCGTCAAAAAGATACCAGAGGACTCGGCCTGTTTGGTATTAAAGCAGTCCCCAGCTACCTCACAGAAGAACGCTTTCTCAATTATGTGCAATGGGCACTGTAGGCATGTGCACATAGCACCACTCCTAGAGGGGCGCCCATCTGTATGAGTTTGTTTTTTTTTTTACAGCTGTCCTGAGGAGTCCTGGAAAAAAGGTCTGTCCCAGGCAGCTGAGCTGATTGCAGTGATGCTGCCGGGTGGGGTGGGAAGGGACATAACTTGCGACACACAGATCCCTCTTCTGGCTCCTGGTCCCCAGCAGCTGATCAAGCAGCTCTGTTGGTGAATGGAGGCTTGCAGTGATTGGGTGAGACTAGGGAGGGGGTGTGCCCACCTTGGAGGTGATCACGTTGGTCCGCCATCTGGTGCAAGGGTGACAGGCTCAGTCGGGCTGCAGGCACTGTGAGCTGAGCCATTCCCTCTCCAGTAGGTATGGGGGGAGGGAAATGAGTGGAGGAGTCCAGGTTGGGGACAGTCAGGATTTCTCTAGGAAGAATGGGGGGTGGGGGGCAGGCAGTGAGTCCCTGTCAGTGATCAGAGTGGAGTAGTCCTTGAACAGCTGTCCTGCACACAGAAGAGGAGAGAGGGTGGATCACACTGAAAAGGTCACTGTGTACACAATGAGATCTTCTGGGGGCTGTGGTCACCAGAGCTACTCCCTCCCCAACCATGCCAGGAGACCTCTGAGGACCCTGATGTAAGAGGTGACACTGCTGACTATGATGTAAGGGGGGGCTTTGGTGACCACAGACCACCTTACATCAGAGTTCCGTTTTAAATCATGGTCTGCAGTGTTCCCCTTACATCAGAGTTCCCCCTTGCACTGTAAGGGGGAACCCTGCAGTTTCTGATGTAAAGGAGGACTGTGATGTAAGGGGAACGCTGGGGACTCTTGTGTAAGGGGGGGGGGGGGGGCTCTGGTGACCAGAGAGCCCCATACATCAGAGTTCCCCTTTGCATCACAGTCCACGATGTTTCCCTTACATCAGAGTTCCCTTTACATCAGGGTCTGCAGAGGTTGCATTTGCACTGTAGGAGGGAACGCTGTAGATTCTGATGTAAAGGAGGACTCTTGTGTAAGGGGGGGCTCTGGTGACCGGAGACCCACTTACAGCAGAGTTTCCCTTTACATCACTGTCTGCAGCACTCCTGTTTAGACTCCTGAGATGTAAATCTGGCCCTGATTATGTGAGAGTATACTTTTGGATATTTGCCCTGAATAGTATAGCCCCCTCAGATTTGATTGGAGAGATTTAAATCAGTACTATCATGTTCCCTCTATTTGACCATCACGGAAATCCTTCTCTAAGGAAACCCTGGTCTTTCAGTCTATATCAGCCCAACAGTGTTGGAGGTAGAAGGATTAAGTTAAAAAAAAAGGAGAAAAGAAAGTTCCAAGTCAACTTGCCAGCCAGATTGCCAACAAGTCTCTTTAAAGAAGGGTGGGCTCCCTCAGGTTCACCTGCCCTTGATCTATCCATTAAATACATGTGCCTCTACTATGGGGGCTCTCAAAATTTGTAGAGTTAGGACCACAGAATATTGGGGTGCCGTGACATGGCTCTGTGGCTTACGTATGTATTTGCAAATGTGTGCTAACTAAACCCCTGTTTTTAACGCATACTGTTAGACAGGTTAATTCGGTTGTTGGCAAGCTGGCTGGCAAGTTGACTTGGAACTTTCTTTTCTCTTTTTTTTTGACATGCATTACCCGTTCATGTGTCCTTGCTGCAAAAGCCAGTTATAGACTGGGGCAGTGGCCAATTTTTGTACAGAAGGATTAAGTTTACTGTTCAGTAGCGCTGCTGGCCACAGTGTCTATTGTTAGATTAAAAGGGAGAGAGCAAGGGAGGGAAGGAGAGAAACAACTAAGTGTCAGTTTTTTATTGCATCAAATCAGTGCACTCCCCTCCTTTTTTGTTTTTTTAACAATCCTTCAATAACTTATAACTTACTGGAAGCACAACATCGCCATAGTATGAAGCATTGTTTATGTATACAGGGAAACCTATGCTTCAGTTCCATTATAGACCTTTCTAATGTGAGATGTAAAATGCTTTCATGTTTGCTATTGTGGCAAAGCTGGGATTTAATTTCCTATTCAGAATGCTATACATTTTTTTTGTATGTATTCAAAGGTAAATCTACCCAATACTGACAATTTATTTTAAAGCATACCTGTGTTATGCCCATGAAGGGCAAATAAAAGGTTTGGGTTGAATGCCCACCCCACCAGCACATACCTTTCCTTTGCTACCCAGCCACTGGAAATAAATTAAATCAGGCAATAATGAGTGTGGAGAAGCAAGTGCCTTATTCCCCTTCCTCCCAAGTGACCGCATTAATGATTGGAGATTAGCCAACTGCTCTTCCATGAGTGCAGGGAGAAATCTTCAGGTCTATGTAAGTGCTGTCTTCATTCATGGTGACTGAATGGAGTAGCAGGGTAATGGAAAGAGGTAAGTGGAAAATGCAGGTTGTCCTGCCAAGATTTAATAATCTTTTGGCTTCTCACAGATGCACCAAAATGAATAAAACCCTTATCTGTGACTTGCAATAGCTGTGGCCAATGGCTGCTAGTGCTGATCAGTGTGTTCTAGTGGGGAAGTCCCCCTGTCAAAATATAATAGCACAGCAGGGGAGATCTGTTTTTTTTTTTTTTTATTCGTTCAGTCTGCTTGGTTGAATGATAATAAAACATCTAGTATGTACCTAGCTTTAGATATTCAACATATCTAAAAGAGCAAATGTAATCAGAAACTTCAAATGGGTTTTAAACATGCTTCTTAACCACTTAAAGACCAGCTCATTGTAGCTTTACTGCTACAGGGCGACCGTTCTGAGCAGAATCACGTATATAAACATGATTCTGCATTTCTGGGTAGGGGGCACACACGCGCCCAGCTGTGCTGTGGATCGTCAAAACACATGACACTCACCGGGCACCGGCCACTGATCCCCCTGCGATTGGCTCGGAGACTCTGTGAGCTGTTTTCAGTGACAGGCGATCTAATTGATTTTTCATTCCCTGCTAAGCAGGAAATAAAAACAACTAGATCCACAGTAACAGCAGCACAAAGTACATACACAAACACATGTTAGGCACAAATTTAACCCCTTGATCACCCTACTTATTAATCCCTTCCTGCCCAGTGTCATTAGTACACTCACAGTACATATTATTAGCACTGATCACTGTAATAATGGCACTGGTGATATCAGCGGCATTTACAGTGCCTTGAAAAGTATTCATACCCCTTGAAATTTTCTCACGAAGCACTGTTCAATCCATGATCAGAAAATGGAAAGGGTATGGCACAACTGTAAACCTACCAAATCATGGACATCCACCTAAAGTGACAGGCCGGGCAAGGAGAGCATTAATCAGAGAAGCAGCCAAGAGGTCCATGGTAACTCTAGAGGAGCTGCAGAGATACACAGCTCAGGTGGGAGAATCTGTCCATAGGAAAACTATTAGTCGTGCACTCCACAAATCTGGCCTTTATGGAAGAGTGGCAAGAAGAAAGCCATTGTTGAAAGAAAGCCATAAGAAGTCCCGTTTGCAGTTTGTGAGAAGCCAAGTGGGGAACACAGCAAACGTGGAAGAAGATGTTCTGGTCAGATGAAACCAAAATTGAACTTTTTGGCCTAAAAGCAAAATGCTATGTTTGGTGGAAAACTAACGCTGCACATCACCCTGAACACACCATCTCCATCGTGAAACATGGTGGTGGCAGCATCTTGCTCTGGGGATGCTTTTCTACAGCAGGGACAGGGAAGCTGGTCAGAGTTGATGGGAGGATGGATGGAGCCAAATACAGGGCAATCTTAGAAGAAAACCTGTTAGAGTCTGCAAAAGACCTGAAACTGGGGCGGAGGTTCACCTTCCAGCAGGACAATGACCCTAAACATACAGCCAGAGCTACAATGGAATAGTTTAGATCAAAGCATATTCATGTGTTAGAAGGGCCCAGTCAAAGTCCAGACCTAAATCCGAATGAGAATCTGACAGAGCTTGAGATATTTTGCAAAGAAGAATGGGCAATAATGTCCCTCTCTAGATGTGCAAAGCTGGCAGAGACATCCCCAAAAAGACTTGCAGCTGTAGTTGCAGCAAAAAATGGTTCTACAAAATATTGACTCAGAGGGGCTGATTAAAAATGCACGCCACACTTTTCACATATTTGTTTGTAAAAAATGTTGAAAACCATTTATCATTATCCTTCCACTTCACAATTATATGCCACTTTGTGTTGGTCTATCACATAAAATCCCAATAAAATACATTTATGTTTTTGGTTGTAACATTACAAAATGTGGAAAATTTCAAGGGGTATGAATACTTTTTCAAGGCACTGTAGCTTCCCCCCAGCATCAGTTATTGTCAGATTGACCACCACAGTGTCACAGTTCCATGATCTCCACCATTACTAGTATAAAAATAAATAAATAAAAATTGCAGTTTGTATCCCATAGTTTGTAGATGCTGGAACCTTCTCACAAACCAATCAATAGACATGTAGCAGAATATATTTTGGCCAGAATGTATTGAGATTTGATTTTTTTTGTTTACGTTGTTTTTATGGGATATGGACTATATCCTAAGTGCACACTGATGGTTGTAGCTGTAGAGTTGCAGGATTTGAATCCTCCTGCATTTAGCTTTGCTTTGTGGCCCACCTCTGCTTACAACCCAAAAACAATTCTGCCAAAAAAAAAAGTCTGATTTGGTTGGGTACAACTTGGGTTTTCTGTCCAAACAGCTAAGGATCTGCTATCGGCTAGGATTTCTGGTTCATCTCTCAAGCATGCATTTCCCATATCTTGCTAAGGAGAATCCACTCTTGGTTACCCTGGGCAAACTTTTTCTTGGGCAGCATAAGTGACAGCACTTCACACTGAGATATCTTAACACAACGCGGTACGAAGACTTCAAGAAACAACGGCCTGTAAGCTGGGACAGTTGGCAAGTATGGGGCAGCTGCTTTGGGCCCCACAGCAATGACTGGGCCCAGGGCAGCTGCCCCTTTTGCCCCTCCTTAAAGACGGCCCTGCATTGTAGTGTCTTAATTATCTGCGAATTTCATATAGGGAACGTTACATGACAATGAATGGGTTTTTGCAACTGTGACTATGATTTTAAATAAATATTGAAGTTTTGCTTTTATATAAATAAGGCAAGCAGGACCCTGGCTGTGTTATAGTGATTATGGATTCTTGTGTACACCTGAAATAACAAGTCTTATAATACATGAAAATGTATCCTGTAGTTAATCATTACAACAAAAGCTGTAGGAAACCAACAAGAAAATCCATGTCTAAATCTCTTCCTGACCATGCAGCTCCACTCTCTGGTACATCAATATTAAACACTGATACCCACTGTTTGTTGATATACTTATACAATCTGAAGCTTTTACCAAGGCTGTTTTAATTAAGTCATCTCCCCCCCCAAAAAAAAAAAAAAACTGCTTCAGAATTTCTGAATCCACTTTCTTTTCTTAGTTTTGCTGTCTGACAGTGGTGTATACATATATATATATATATATATATACATATATATATACATATACATACAGTGTTCAGCATAAATTAGTACACCCCAACAGATTTGTCAGAAAGAAAACCTTTACTTTACTTTCAAAATCAACATTTTCTATGGGACACTATACTACAAAATACTCCCACAAATGCGAGCCATTGATTGCAAACAAGATTTGTTAATTTGCACACACAAAAAAAGTATATTTCCTAACAAATTCATTCAAGATAATTGCAAAAATGAATACACCCCATTGAAAGTCTTAAGAGCAAAGCTAAATTTTAGACAACAAAATCCTAATTAACTACAGGTGAATCTAATTATTAAACAGGTGTCCAACAGACTTGGTGCTGTCCTTACAAATCATGGAGGTCATACAAAATACTAGATGTAGTAGTTTTTGTTGTGGGGTGTATTAATTTTTGCATCAACTAATTTGGGTAAAACTGAAGATTTTGTAATCTAAGTTATATTATTAACCTTACTTTCATGTAATCACCTAAACAAATGTTCTATCAAACTCAGTTTTGTCAAAAGTTTGGAAATTGTTCTTATGTTCATTGAGATATTGATTAAAATCTTCCTTTTCAAAAGGGGTGTACTCATTTATGCTGAGCACTGTATATATATTTATATATATATATATATTTATACACACACACCAATAACCTCTGTTTTGCCGCTAAAACAGCCCTGACCCCTCAAGATATGGATGCCACTAGACCTTGGAAGGTATGCTGTGGTATTTGGTATCACCAAGCAGTCAGTAGTAAATCCTTTAAAGGATAAGTTCACCTTTTGACAAAAAATAATACATGCACATTTTTTTGTAGGTAAAAAAAAGTGCATTTTATTATTTTTTGTTGCAGGAGCCTGCACACACTTTTCTTTGGCCCAATTTGGACATTGTCACATAGGGGTGTACTCACTTTTGTTGCCAGCGGTTTAGACATTAATGGCTGTGTGTTGAGTTATTTTGAGGGGACAACAAATTTACACTGTTATACAAGCTGTACACTCACTACTTTACATTGTAGCAAAGTGTCATTTCTCCAGTGTTGTCACATGAAAAGATAGAATAAAATACTTACACAAATGTGAGGGGTGGACTCACTTCTGTGAGATACTGTATATAGCGCCAACAGTTTGCCTAGCGCTTTACAATATAAAGGAAGACAGTAAAGTTAAAATGGAATAAAAAACAAGAGGATTAAGAGGACCCTGCTCATAAGAATTTAGTAGGGTGGGGAAAGTGGTACAAAAGATTATTAACTCTGGGGGATGAGCTGATGGAAGTGATTAATGTTTAATTGGAGGTGTTAGGCTTCCCTGAAGAGATGAATTTTCAGGGATAGCCTCAAGGCAGCCAGAGAAGGGGATAGCCAGACAGATTGAGGTAGAGAGTTCCAGAGAATGGGAGAGCTTCTGACAAAGTCCTGGAGATGATCATGGGAGGAGGAGACAAGGGAGAATGAGAGCAAGAGATCATGAGAGGAGTGGAGAGGACGACTTGGGTGATATTTGGAGTCAAGATTGGTGATGTACCTCGGGGCAGAGTTGTGAATAGCTTTGTATGTTGTAGTATTTTGAACGGCAATCAGAAGCCAGTGGAGGGATTGGCCAAGAGATGATCCTGGCAGCAGCATTCATGATAGACTGAAGAGGGGATAGCCTATGGAAAGGTAGGCCCATGAGAAGGGAGTTGCAATAGACAAGGTGAATCACCTGATCATAGATCCCTTTACCTGTATTTTAGGCCATATTGACTGCTCCGCTATGGATGAACATCTGACACTAGTCATTATTAGATCATTATTTACTGCTCGCAGGATGACAGTTATGAAATGGGCCTTACCCAATCCTCCCCTATTTTCATAATGGATTACTGAACTCAGTCAATGCATGTCTTTGAAGAAACATACATACTTCTAGCTTAATGCTGTGTACACATTTAATTCTTTTTTGGACAAAATGTATATACCCAATCACGGTTTGAAAACTGGGCACCTGGTTCTCCAACTGCCGGTCAATGTAATGTATTTTATGCTTTAGCTATTGCACAAATTGTTCCTTATACTTGTTGGAGCTTACTGTGTATGTACCAAGCTGTACTCGCTGTTAATTGTTTCTCTATTTGTCCTGCATAACAAAGTGTTTCTTTGTTAATATACCACAGAAAATATCTGATTAAAAAAAAAGAAAAACAAATCGTGTCTACAACGGCAAATTACCATATTTTTCTTGATTGTTTTCAGAGGATGTCTGCAGGGTTCCTCAGTAGGATTATTGAACACAAAGTCAGTGTGTAGGAAAAGGACTCTCTCCAAAATAATAGCCTTGCAGTAATAATCATCAGGCCTGATACAGAAGGATTTAGCAGTCTGCAAAGTGAACAATTCTTCATAAAACATTTCCAATAACTCTTTAGGGTGACAGCAGGCTCTGCAAACAAATGGAGGAGAATGTGGCTTGCTGTATAGGTTGAAGGGAATTTGCTGAGACTACAAATGACCCTAAAGTGTTATAATCATTTAGGATTATCAGAAACCTATGTAACCTTTGTAGTGGCTTTTAAATTAACTAGCATTTATTTTATTCATTTCAGTCAGCTGCAGGGCAATAGCAGCAATTTCTGGTCAAGCAGCAATCAAAAATTGCCTATGTTGAAGAGCACTAGAGGGAACCTGGCATGAGAGGAATATGTGCAACGGGTCTGCCAAACTCCTTCAGAGAATTCTAGATCTCTGGATGCTGTAAAAAGGTTCTCTTTTCACATGATTTAAATTCAAAATCTGCATATGTTTGATTGGAGTGCACAATCATTTTCCATTTATATAAACCAGATGTGATAAAGCACATGTCAAAGCAAAATAAATGTAGTAAATCTCTGGAATACATGGCTTTCCCTCATGTTTCATCTCTTTGCATATTGCGCAAGTACGTACAGTAACAGCATACCTCCCAGCATTAGAAATTGACAATGAGATGCACCATGGGAAGTACCCTGCAGCACAAAGTGGGTGTGGCAAACATGCACTGTATATTGGGCGTGACCTATAGGAACACAGTTAACCACTTCAATAGCGGGTACTTTTCCCCCTTTAAACATTGTACGCAAACTAACTTTTTATCATTTTGTCCACGCAACTAGAGCTTTCTTTTGGTGGTATTTTTTTTTTTTAACAGTAATTTTTATTAAAAAATTTCAAGAACAATACAAAACATTGCCAATGCACAAATGACAGTTGTGGAATAGTAGGATACCATTTATATATTAATATTAATAACCAAATGAGTTGGAATGTTCAGCATGACAGGCATGACTGGGTTTTTTATTTTTTGTTAAATAAATGAAAAAAGACTGACAATTTAAAAAAAAAAAAAGTTTTTCTTTGTTTCTGTTATAAATTTTGCAAATAAATAATTATTCTTCATAATCAGTGCTGATATACTGATGGCCTCTCATTCCTTGAAACCCAAAAATGTCAGGAAAGTACAGATATCCCCCGAATTACCCTTTTTAGTAAAGTAGACAGTCTGCGGTATTTAGTAAGAGGTATGGCGAGTTCTTTGAAGTTGTAAATGTTTATCATAAATTTTTTGAAAATAAAGAAATTTTAAAAAAAGTCATCATTTTTTTACATACTGTCACCAGTGCAGTACAGTGTCATCAGGGACACTGACTGGTGCCAATATGGAAAAAAAAATATATACTCCTGGGATGTATGTCATCTTTTCTTAACCATAGAAACTAGGAAGTGACTAGAGAAATATAAAAAACTGTTTAAATCAAGTAAATATGATATACTTTCCTATCTATTTACTAACAGCATAAGGATTCAAAATAGTCAATGAAAGAGTTAAAACAGTCCAAAACTACTTGACAAACAGCAACTGCTGAGACGGTAAGCACTTTGGTCAGTAGCAGGGCCAGATTTGCATCTCATGAGCCTACAGGCAGAGCATTCTGGAGCCGCCGCCCCCCCCCCCCCCAAAAAAAAAGACAGTAAGACCAACTTTTTTTTTCTTGATAAAATATTTATACATACATTATTTGTAAAGGGGAATGCTGTGGGCTTTGATGTACAGGGCAACTCTGATGCAAGGGGTCTCTGGTCACCAGAGTCCCCAGAGTTCCCCCTTACATCAGAGTGCTCAGGGTTCTCTTTTACACCATAATCTGCAGGGTTCCTCCTTATAGTGCAGGGGAACTCTGATGTAAGGGGGACACTGCAGACCATGATTACATTACAGTCAGCAGCTTTCCCTTTTACATCAGTGTCCGCAGTGCAGTGTTCCCTCCTACATTAGAGTTCCCCTTTACATCAGTGTCCGCAGTGCAGTGTTCCCTCCTACATTAGAGTTCCCCTTTACATCAGGGTGGACAATCAAAGGTTTTACCAATGTTTATAGTGCTTATGACCTATATGATATATGGGTCAAGGAAGTAGATGAGTGCATGGCACACTCATTGGTGATGGGAAGCATTTTTGTCTATGTTGGATGAAGTGAACATTTTACAACACTGTTGTGGAGCATGGTGTGTTTTGCTGTAATGTGAGTGCATATGTTGTGTGCACTTAACCATTAGCTTTAATTGAAATCGTGTTGCACTACGATATATATTTTTGTTTTTTATACACGTTTCTGGAGTCCTGATTGAGTGAAGAAATTCTGGATTTGTCACCACATGAAAGGATTCACTTCTGTAAAAACGCATTTGACCTATTATATATCTTCCACCTGGCAGTAATAGGGTCGTTGGTTCGCATCCCAGCCACGGGACCACCTGCCTGGAGTTTGCATGTTCTCCCTGTGCCTGCATGGGTTTTCTCCGGGTACTCCGGTTTCCTCCCACACTCCAAAGACATGCTGGTAGCTTAATTGGATCCTGTCTAAATTGTCCCTAGTATGTGTATGTATGAATGTAAGTTAGGGACCTTAGATTGTACACCCCTTGAGGGTTACGGACTGATGTGATTGTACAATATATACGTAAAGTGCTGCGTAAATTGACGGCGCTATATAAGTACCTGAAATAAATAAATATATAAATATTATAACTTGTAGGTCAAACTTATAGGTGAGCAGGGAGAGTATCTTGAGCACAAGCACGTCTTCTAGAAAGTGAAATGCATTAATTTGGACATTCTCTGATTTGTGAGTTGGACTTTTATTGTAGTGTGGATTTATCTTACAGGAAGATTATTTTGTTTCATTTATATGTCTGGATGAGGAGTTAGCACACTACACATTCTTCATTTATATACATTTTAAGTGAGAGTACACTTAGTGAGTGGGTGCAGCAATGTTTATTTGTTTATTTTTATTTAGGGTGTAGCAGTGCACGAGCGTGAGCCTTTTCACTCATTGTCAGGTTTGACATACTCTTTAGGGGCCAACTCCAGGCAACAGTTCTTTGGAGGGGGCTTTACTCCTCTTGGACAAAACAGGAAAAGAACGCTGCATTTTTTGCAGATATACAACTATTTCATGGTAGAGAATGCATCGTAAATTTGAAACACAAGAAAAAAATCTATCACACAAAAGTGTACCCAAAAGTAACCAAACTGTATTTAAAGGAGAAGTACAGCCAAAGCTCTGTACTTCTCTTGTGGATCACAGGAGTGCAATTCGTTCTGCACTCCTGTGACCCGTTTTCACCTGACAGCTAACTGAAGTCCGCTGTCGGCTGATGTTACTCAGTTGGTCCAGACTGGGGAAAGATCCTGACTTCAAAGTCGGGATCCACCCCAGAGTTTGGAGCAGCACCTGGCTCAGCCTCTCAGCGAAGCACTGAGAACTGAGCCAGTCACTCCCTGCCCCTCCACAGCCCAGCCCAGCACTCTAGTGAGCACTGGGGGGGCAGAGCAGAGAGCAGTGACTGACAGTCACCACTCGCTGCTCAGAGCGACTGTGAGAACTCAGCGATCAGTGGTCATGTGATCGCTGAGTTCTCACACTTAGAGCCGGCAGGGGATAGATGCAGTATCAGACCGGTGCTGCATCCACCTAGGTAAATAGGGGAAAAAAAGCCTTACTTCTCTTTTAAGCAATCATGGAAGAAAAAACACCACAATGTGTTCATTCTAAAAGCATTTAAAATCAAAGTACAACAAGACACTCCCCATCTAAAAACAGCCACTCATGTTAGGGAAATATGTACATATTCCCTGACTGAATGTGGACCCAGGTTCATGTCAAACAATTATTTATGTAGTACATTGTTATATGGTCTTGCACAAGTCTACAATATTAGCACACCTTTGGAAGTTGCCTTTGCCTGCTGTTGGGACTGGAAGTGTTGTCCTCCCTGCCCCCTCCAAAAATAAAATCCTGAGTTGGACCTTGCACAGGGAGCTAAGGACCCTACTACCCTTTTCCATACATGAATGAACAATGAACTGAGGGAAAAAGGAGTGCTACATAGGAGAAAATGAACATCAAGGTAACAGATGAGGACCAGCTGCAGAGTGGTCCTACAGGAAACCTCTTGTGTTGCCATGAAAGGGCAAGTACTGCTTTGCTTTAAGATGATCTCTAAGAAGAGCTTCGGTCTAAACCAGTGGTCTCCAAACTGCGACCCTTTTCTTGCCTTTGACTATCCTTTGAGATATTGTTTATGCCCCTGACACCAACAATGGGACACTATTTCTTCCACTGACACCAAATACGGTATTTCTTCCCCTCATACCAGAGATCGGTCATTGTTTAATCCTATTGAGCACAGTCCGGCCCCCCTAAAGCCTGAAGGACAGTAAAATGGCCCTTTCTTTAGTTTGGAGAACCCTGGTCTAAACAAAAACCTTGTCATTATATTCCAACACAAGAGACAGTAGGTCTCAAAAATCAATCTAAAAACATTTTGCCTTATTATCTGGACATGACAAAGCTATTAATATGCAGATCAACTTATTTTATAGACCAGACAACCATAAATACAGGTGAAACTCGAAAAATTAGAATATCGTGCAAAAGTTCATTTATTTCAGTAATGCAACTTAAAAGGTGAAAATAATATATGAGATAAACTCATTACATGCAAAGCAAGATAGTTCAAGCCGTGATTTGTCATAATTGTGGTGATTATGGCTTACAGCTCATGAAAACCCCAAATCCACAATCTCAGAAAATTAGAATATTACATGCAATCAATAAAACAAGGATTGTACATAGAACAATATCGGACCTCTGAAAAGTATAAGCATGCATATGTACTCAGTACTTGGTTTGGGCCCCTTTTGCAGCAATTACTGCCTCAATGCAGCGTGGCATGGAAGATATCAGCCTGTGGCACTGCTGAGGTGTTATGGAAGACCAGGATGCTTCAATAGCGGCCTTCAGCTCTTCTGCATTGTTCGGTCTCATGTCTCTCATCTTTCTCTTGGCAATGCCCCATAGATTCTCTATGGGGTTCAGGTCAGCTCGGTCATGTGATCAGCTGTGTCCAATCACAGCTGATCACATGTAAACAGGGAAATGCTGGTTATTTCTCTCCTCTCGAGCTGTCACACTGACAGCTCAAGAGGAGAGGAGAGCCGGTAATCGGCATTCCGCAGAGGGGACATGTACACTGATTATCAGAGCACTGATGGTCAGTGTGCCCTGATGATCAGCGTAGCCCCAGCAGTGCCACCTGTCAGTGTCCATCAGTGCCAGCTGTCAGTGCTCATCAGTGCCACGTCAATGCCACATATCAGTGTCTACCAGTGCCCATCAATGCCACATATCAGTGCCCATCTGAGCTGCCTTTCAGTGTCACCCATCAGTGCCAGTCAGTGCCACCTATCAATGCCAATCAGTGCCCCTATCAGTGCTGCCAATCAGTGCCATCTATCAGTGTCACCTATCAGTGTGCATCAGTGCCGCCTATCAGTGCCACCTATCAGTGCCGCCTAACAGTGCCAGTCAGTGCTGCCTATCAGTGCCCATCTGTGATGCCTGTCAATGCCCATCAGTGCCACCTACCAGTGCCTCCTCATCAGTGACCATCACTGCAGCCTCATTAGTGCACATCAGTGAAGGAGAAAAATCACTTATTTACAAAATTTTATAACAAAAACTAAGAAAAAACGTTTTTTTTTCAAAATTTTCAGCGGTTTTTGGTTTGTTTAAGAAAAAAATAAAAAACCCAGAGTTGATTAAATACCACCAAAATAAAGCTCTATCTGTCACAAAAAAATTATAAAAATGTTATATGGGTACAGTGTTGCATGACCGCGCAATTGTCATTCAAAGTGCAACAGTGCTGAAAGCTGTATATTGGCCTGGGCAGGAAGGGGGTATAAGTGCTCTGTAGGCTTGTGGTTAACCTTTTTTTTTGGATACTCTAAAATGATTATTTCGTGGAACTAGTAGGATTGTTAGGAATTATTCAATATTTCCTTTTTTCTCTTTGTTAAACTTTAACACAGCACCTATACTGTGATATTGTGTAGTTTTTTAATGTCCTATTTCAGTTTTTGTTATTTTGTTGTTGTAACTATATTTGTAAAACCAAATAAAAATTTATTATGGAAAAAAAGTGTTGAGCTTACTGCTTTCTGGGCTGTTAGCATAAAATTTAATAAACCTTTCAAAGAAAAAAAATAGTTGATGCCACAATTCTGCATACAGATGTGCTCTCTGAATAGATATGTGCACCTGGCAAAGAGCAGACACTGTCCTCTGAAAAGGCTTGTATTGACATTAAAGTCAGCTTGGCTGGTTGCTCTGGTCAAGGGTTTATTTGATAAGGCAGGTGGAATGGAGAACGTCACCTCCCAGGTTTGTGTTGCTTCAAGCGGTGTCAGTTACCTGTACAGAAGTGAAACTCCAGCCCACAGGAGAGGAAGATTATACCTGGCGGAGAGCGTGTGATCACTCAACACTAATCATTCTATAAAAATCTCTTTGTACACCTTGGTTTTAAAGTTTCACAGATGAAGATATGACTGGGAAGACTGAATCTACGCTCCATTGGCTCCTGATTATAGGAATTTTATTGAAGGTGAAAGGTGGGGGCACAGTGGAATCCAATGCCTATGTGAACTTATCCTATGTTAATGCCCAGCAAAACTCCAGTGTAATAGTGTACTGTGAGTGTGGCCTATATGGACTAAACTCCCGTATAGCTGGTGCTCAAGGAACTGTAGGAATCCCTGTGTCACCTAACCTACAAGCCTGTGACCTCAGCACCAAATTCTCCACCAAGACAAAGCCCTGGATTGCCCTAATTGAAAGGGGAAATTGCACATTTTCGGAAAAGATACTCTTAGCTGCCAGTAATGGTGCAGAGGCAGTGGTGATCTATAATGCACCCCCCAGCACTGGCAATCAGACCATTCCCATGGTGCACTATGGTAAGTGCTAATTAATTCTATGAAGGATGCTATTTGTCTGTCTGCCTCGGAGTTATTGTTACTAGTTTGTGTCTGCATTAATGATATGCTGTACTAAAGCCTGTCGCCTTGCTATTGTTTTCAGTGAACTCTTTAAAACAAATTCTTTCCATTTGTGACAGGCAGCTCCATGACCTGGAATCGCTGCACGGCTTTTGCATAAGGCGGTTGGTTTTGTAGATGCAAATGAACTCATTCACTGGCACATGCTTATTAAAAACATTTAATTTCAGTGGAGGAAGATGCGCAGCATTGATGGCTTTTAAGATATAAAAGTGGCATTTTATTTTATTTTGAAGTCTATTGACCCTGTCATTGTTTGCCATGAGATGTGACCTTGCTTTAACATAATTATTTAGTGACAGTCTATCTATCTGGCTGTATATCTATTTCTCATTATCTCTCTATTTAAAAGCCTAAAATACTACAATGGCATTATGCAGTCCAGTTAAAGAAGCTCATAAACACCCTGGTAATCAAGCAGATTAGACATAACTCACCAAAATGTGAACCAACTGCAGAGTAAAGATAATGACATAGGGACCGCTGTTGTATCAGTCACAGCCGTGAGCAGATATCTATTTTGTAGGGTCCTTGGTTGGTTCCCACACAACCCCCTCCTCATCACTTTACCACTTTGTAGTACAGTGTTTAAATTTGCAGTGGTGCAAGAAAACAATTTCTCATGGCTGAGAGAAGAGCATCTTTGTAAAGAGCACTATGGGATCTATTTATCAATGTTTCACCCACGATTTGCTCTTTTGTTTATAATATTCAATATAAAAAGTCCATAAAAGTTGAGTGAATCTTGGGTGACAAGATTGATAAATAGACCCCTTTGTGTTCCCTGCGCTTCAGAGATCAGATCATATGACCAAGGGGATGTTGCCCCTCAGCTCAGCATAAAACTCGAGTGAACCTTGGGTGACAAGATTGATAAATAGACCCCTTTGTGTTCCCTACACTTGACAGATCAGATCATATGATCAAGGGGATGCTGCCCCTCAGCCATGCATCTGCGAAATGCTAGTGGAGGGTGCCGCAAAACTTGCATTGGGTCCCATAAGAATTTACACATATAGCATTTAATTTGTGCAGCCTAGATGGTAGATGTGTCTATTACTTCCTTTGACACACAGTTAAGCGTAATGTGTCAGTCTTACAAATTTAGTTGCAATATTGTAAAAATGTTCATAAAACATGCCAGTGCATTTCAGGGTCCTAAAAGCCCCAAGTACTGATGGATAGGAACAAACTGTACCAAATGTTAAAAGTCAGTGTAGCTGGCATTGTGACTGTCTGAACCTATGATAGACCTTTCAGATTTCACCAGATGCATACTCAGAAAAAATACAGAATACTTAGTGCTGTCACTATATTAAAAGCAAACTCCATTGAAACTGTAAATTGCACCAACAGCTTGATAAAAACAAACGTTTATATACTTGTCAACTATTATTTTCAGGTTCCAATGGGGATCTGGGAGAGGGTATAGGTTTAGTAATTCTATCCATACTTTATAATTTACTTCCTCTTTAAAAGAGAAGTATGGGCATTTAAAAAAAAAATATTAATACTCGCCTAGATGGATGCAGCATCGATCCATGCTGCATCTGTCTCCTGCCAGCTCTAAGACCAAACAGTGAGTGATCAAACACCACTGATTGCTCAGTTCTCAATCTTAAGTCTGCAGAGAGCCGGTTCTCTGCTTTGCCCCTCTAGCGCTCCCTGAAGCGCAGGGCTGTGGAGGGGGCAGGAGCAGCTGGCTCAGGCTCTCAGGGGCTCACTGAGAGACATAGCCAGCTGCAAGTCCAAGCATCTAGGTGGATCCCAGCTGTAAATTTGGGATCTTTCCTGAGCTTGGACCGGCTGAGTGAAATCAACCGACAGCAGCCTGCTGTCGACCGAAAACAGGTCACAGAAGGGCAGAACAAAATGCACTCCTGTAATCCATAGGAGACGTATAGCCAAAAGAGCTTTGGCCATACTTCTCCTTTAAAACATTTAAAGAACAAAATATATATTGCCAAAAGTATTAGGACGCCTGCCTTTGTATGCACATGAACTTTAATCACATCCCAGTCTTAGGCTGTAGGGTTCATTATTGAGTTGGCCCACCCTTTGCAGCTATAAGAGCTTCAACTCTTTACATCTGGAGGAAAAGAAATTTAATCTCCTCCCCAAACTCGCTCATCCATGTCTTTATGTACCTTGCTTTGTGCACTGGTGTGCAGTCATGTTGGAACAGGAAGGGGCCATCCCCAAACTGTTCCCACAAAGTTGGGAGCATGAAAATGTCCAAAATGTCTTGGTATGCTGATGCTTTAAGGATTCCCTTCACTGGAACTAAGGGGCCAAGCCCAACCTCTGCAAAACAACCCCACACCATAATCCCCCCTCCACCAAACTTTACACTTGGCACAATGCAGTTAGGCAAGTACTGTTCTCCTGGCAACCTCCAAACCCAGATAAGTCAATCAGATTGCCAGACAGAGAAGCGTGATTGCTCATTCCAAAGAACACGTCTCCATTGCTCTAGAGTCCAGTTGTGATGTGTTTTTTCCCATGCAGCCGACGCTTTGCATTGCACTTGGTGATGTAAGGCTTGGTTGCAGCTGCTCAGCCATAGAAACCCATTCCATGAAGCTCTCTATACACTTTTGTTGTGCTAATCTGAAGGCCACACAAAGTTTGGAGATCTTTAACTACTGACTCTGCAGATAATTACATGGTTACATAGTTAGTCTTGCTGAAAAACAAAAAAGTCCCACCAGTTCAACCATTGAAAAAAAAAAAAAAGGTTATAATCCTATACCCATCGTTGATCCAGAGGAAGGCAAAAAAATCCAGCAAAGCATGATCCAATTTGCTCCTGCAGGGAAAAAAAATCCTTCTTGATCCCCCGAGAGGCAATCGGATATTTCCTGGATCAACTTTACCTATAAATGTTAGTATCCAGTTATATTCTGTGTATCTAAGAAAGAATCCAGGCCTTTTTTAAAGCAATCCACTGAACTGGCCAGAACCAACTCTTGAGGGAGTCTATTCCACATTTTCACAGCTCTCACTGTGAAGAAACCTTTCCGTGTTTGACAGTAAAATGACCCCACTCTGTCCTTTTATGTGGCCTACCACTTTGTGGCTGAGTTGCTGGTGTTCCCAGTTGCTTCCACTTTGTTATAATACTACTAACAGTTCAGCGTGGAATATTTAGTAGCAAGGAAACTTCACGGATGGACTTATTGCACAGATGCCAACCTATCAGGGTGGCACGCTTGAATTCACTGAGCTCCTGAGAGCGACCCATTATTTCACAAATGTTTGTAGAAGCAGTCTGCATGCCTAGGTTCTTGATTTTATACACCTGTGGCCATGGAGGTGATTGAAACACCTGAATCCAGTGATTTGGTGGTGGGTCCTGATACTTTTGGCAATATAGTGTGTGTGTGTGTGTGTGTATATATATATATATTTCTTAGACACTTGAGTTTAAAGGGTCTACCTATCATTGTTTTCAGATTTGTACAACGTTTACCCAAGATTCATCCAGTTTTCTAATTGTATCTTGTGTGACATGGGTAAATCTTTTGAGAGCTTTATGTAAATCTTGGTTAGACTCCTAAGTAAAAATGAACAAGCCAGTCTTTACATACAGCCCATAGAAACAGAAACCCTGCTCCTATAGCATGAGTGTGTTTACCTATGCTACTTCCATGTGTACTACTGTAACAGGATAGGTGATCGGGCTATTAATCATAGAGAGGGTATCCATAACTTGCAGTTTACTAAACAGGTGCAGAGTTAGAGTCAATATTGCAAAACAGGGTTGGGATGGAAAAAAGCATGCAGAAAAATTATATAAAGAACAATGTGTGCTACCATAAATTATTAGTGACAAATATAGTGGATTATGAGTTACTGTAAAAACACTTAAAGTGTCCCCACACACAATACACAACAAAAATACAAATATAATAATGTTGCGCTACTCATAATGTTTAAACATACAATGATAATACAAAAATAAATAAACAGTGCCCAAGTGCAAAAAAATATATAACGAATCATCAAAAAGCCTTTCAGTGCTCAATCAGTCCAAAGGCCATAAATTCTTGTGCTTCCAGTGATAGTGCTCCACACCAGAATTAATTCAGTACCCCTTCACCTGAAATAGGATGGCAGCTCACTTCAGGTTGTGGACCTATATAGAAACATAGGTCTAACAAGCATGATCCTCCCATACACAAACTCCAGATGTCAGCAAAGGACTTGTACTGTATAATAACAGGGATTGTAATAACGATCACTCACAGGGACCTCCTCACCACTCAGCCTCAGCATATAAGGAAGAGAGAACAGCCTCCAATCATGTAAAACCATTTAATAACACATAAATTAAGATAACAAAGTTTGCACTCACAATATAGTAGGATATAAAATGCGTATCAGCATGAAAACTCAGAACTTTCGGTCAGCAAGTCCATGACCGGAAGTGATGTCACTAAGCTCCGCTATCTCTGATGAAGCCACATGGGTTGGTGGTGTAACTCGTGGGGCAGAGTTTAGTGACGTCACTTCCGGCTTTTGGATGATTTGTTGTATTTTTGCACTTGGGCACTGTTTATTTATTTGTTTTTGTATTACCATTGTACATTTAAATGTTATGAGTAGCACAACACTATTATATTTTTATTTTAAAAGCATGTATACACTGCAGAATAATACAAAACAGATCATGAACGCTGCCCAAGCATGGACTCTTCAAAGCAATGTCTCTGGGCTCAAACAGGGTAATATGTGGCTCCACAGTATAATCTCTGTAAACTCTATGGTGTATTGGAGAATCACTGCTTCAGTATAACAGTTCACAACACAGCTATTTGCACTTCCTCATCCTATAAACAGCATTCTTCACAGTGAAGTCCAAGGTAGCTCTTTTAATACACAAACACGTCAGAGGATCCCAGTGCTGAGCACACAGGGGGGCACTCTATCAGGGAAGGGCTCCACACAGTAGCTAGCATTTCTGGAGAAGCTGCATGCTATTAGGCTTCTGCCTGGCATGTTGGTTCTGACAGTGGAGGGCCTCCCACCTGGCTGCAGGTCACTTGCCTGGCTACCTCTGCTTTGTCAGGTGTGGCTTCTTTGAACTGCTGAGAAAGTGAAGTATATAAATGTATTTCTATATTATAGACATTCTATATTCTATTTTCTAGATGGGTAATCTACTACACTACTACATAAAGACATACAAGTAAATTTCTACATGCACTTGCCTGTGACTGGAGACAGGACTTTAGAGCCTTTAGAGACTATTCGAAAAGGGCACAGTGAATGGGAAAACTGGATTTCTACTTCCCCTAAACCAAGTGTATTGAGCTGACCATTTCCTACCCCAGTCATCTGACATTCACAATACACTGACAAGACATGACCACACAAGGCACACCTTGATGGGAGGAAGAGAGAATAAAAAAGGCAGTGTGCCCACCCTGTGTCAGTACATCAAGAAGTGACCACTAAAAGAGCAAGGCAAACAGTCACCCTATTCTGCTGTCAGTATTGTTCTAGCTGTACAGACCCAAAATTGGTAAATGTAAATAAACAGTACACTGTTACCCCAACACAAACTGCAGGGAAAACAAAAGGGAGGAACTGTCCGGATGGCACTGATACAAGCTCTAGATTCTTTCATTTGCTGGTAAAAGCTCTAGAACTTTCACCCTGTACTTTGCTGGTAAAAGCTCCAGAGCTATCACCCTGTACTTTTCTGGTACAAGCTCCAGAGCTATCACCCTGTACTTTGCTGCTACAAGCTCCACACCTATCACCCTGTACTTTTCTGGTACAAGCTCCAGAGCTATCACCCTGTACTTTTCTGGCACCACCTCCAGAGCTATCACCCCGTACTTTGCTGCTACAAGCTCAAGAGCTATCACCCGGTACTTTGCTGCTACAAGCTCCAGAGCTATCACCCGGTACTTTGCTGGTACAAGCTCCAGAGCTATCACCCTGTACTTTGCTGGTACAAGCTCCAGAGCTATCACCCAGTACTTTGCTGCTACAAGCTCCAGAGCTATCACCCCATACTTTGCTGGTACAAGCTTCAGAGCTATCACCCCGTACTTTGCTGGTACAAGCTCCAGAGCTATCACCTTGTACTTTGCTGGTACAAGCTCCAGAGCTATCACCCCGTACTTTGCTGCTACAAGCTCCACACCTATCACCCTGTACTTTGCTGGTACAAGCTCCACACCTATCACCCTGTACTTTGCTGGTACAAGCTCCACACCTATCACCCGGTACTTTGCTGCTACAAGCTCCAGAGCTATCACCCTGTACTTTGCTGGTAGAAGCTCCAGAGCTATCACCCCATACTTTGCTGGTACAAGCTCTAAAGCTATCACCCTGTACTTTGCTGGTACAAGCTCCACACCTATCACCCGGTACTTTGCTGCTACAAGCTCCAGAGCTATCACCCCGTACTTTGCTGGTACAAGCTCCAGAGCTATCACCCTGTACTTTGCTGGTAGAAGCTCCAGAGCTATCACCCCATACTTTGCTGGTACAAGCTCTAAAGCTATCACCCTGTACTTTGCTGGTACAAGCTCCAGAGCTATCACCCGGTATTTTGCTGGTACAAGCTTCACACCTATCACCCTGTACTTTGCTGGTACCAGCTCCAGAGCTATCACCCTGTACTTTGCTGGTAAAAGCTCCACACCTATCACCCCGTACTTTGCTGGTACAAGCTCCAGAGCTATCACCCCATACTTTACTGGTACAAGCTCCAGAGCTATCACCCTGTACTTTGCTGGTACAAGCTCTAGAGCTATCACCCTGTACTTTGCTGGTACAAGCTTCACACCTATCACCCAGTACTTTGCTGGTACAAGCTCCAGAGCTATCACCCCATACTTTGCTGGTACAAGCTCCAGAGCTATCACCCCATACTTTGCTGGTACAAGCTCCAGGGCTATCACCCCGTACTTTGCTGGTACAAGCTCCAGGGCTATCATCCTGTACTTTGCTGGTAGAAGCTCCAGAGCTATCACTCCATACTTTGCTGGTACCAGCTCCAGAGCTATCACCCTGTACTTTGCTGGTAAAAGCTCCACACCTATCACCCTGTACTTAGCTGGTACAAGCTTCAGAACTGCCATTTTCTACTTTGCTAGTACAAGCTTTCAAAACAATCATCCATTACTTTGCAGGTACATGCTCAAGAACTATCATCCATTACTTTGCAGTCACAAGCTCCAGAACTGTCATTCTCTACTTTGCTGGTAAATACTCCAGAACTAGCCTTCTTTACTTGACTGGTACAAGCTCCAAAACTATTACCCTTTACTTTGCTGATACTAGCTCCAGAACTATCATTCTCTACTTTGCCGGTAAAGGCTCCAGAACTAGCATTCTTTACTGGAAAATGCTCCAAATGTAATACTCTTTACATATCTGGTACAAGTTCCACAACTATTACTTTTAAATTCGATGGTAAAGGTTCCAGAACACACTTTCTCAACCTTTTCAACACAGAGGAACCCTTGAAATAGCTTTCCAATCTCAGTGAAACCCTGATAAAAACTACTATATCTACAGCTCATGATACATTAGTGTGATAGTCAGTGGGAAGAATGCTCCTTCCACTTGTGGTCACTGAAAAGAATTACCCCCTTACAGATAGCTAAAACAAAGGTTTCATTGGGAACCTATCTGAGATGCAAAAATTGGTCATTACTCAAGTAACCCCTAGCAGCCTCTGGAAAGAAACCTAGGGTTCCAGAGAACCCTGGTTGAGAAACCCTGCTCCAGAATGCTGATTCTTTTACTTTGCTGGTACAAACTTCAGATTTATTATTCTTTACTATGCAGGTACAAGCTCCAGAACTATCATTCTTTACATTGCCAGTACAAGTTCAAAAAAGGTATTCTTTACTTTGTTGTTAAAGACTCCAGAATATTTATTCTTTACTTTGTTGGTACATGGGTCAGAATGATCATCCTTTTCTTTGCTGATACAAGTTCAAGAACTATTATTCTTTACTTTGCTGGTACAAGCTTCAGAACTGTCATTCTTTACATTGCTGATGCGAGTTCAAGAACTATTATTCTGTACTTTGCTGGTAAAGGCTCCAGAACCTTTATTCTTTGCTTTGTTGGTACAAGCACCAGAACGATCATTATTTTCTTTGCTGATACAAAGTCGAGAACTATTATTCTTTAGTTTGCTGGTGCAAGCTTCAGAACTATAATTTTTTGCTTAGCTGGTACAAGCTTCAGAATGACCATTCTTTATATTCCTGGTACAAGTTCAAGAATTATTATTCTTTACTTTACTGATACAAGCTACAGAACTACCATTCCCATCACTGAGATGCTACAAAGGATAAAAAAAGGTGAAAGCAAGTATTTTATTAAAATAGTGTTTATAATACTTGGCTTTATAAATCTGTCGTTAAACAATTGACTTCTGTTGAGCAGGGGAGCCCACACATCTAAATCCAGCAGTTACAGGCTGAATTTTGATCAGTGTGATGCTTACTATTGTAGCGTTGTGTAAAGAATAACGTTTTTCTTTATTTTGGGTCATCTCTTATAACCTATTATCTTTGTGTGTACTTTTTATATGCAAGTTGTAGTGAGTCAGGAGGCTGCCCAAAAGTTGGTAAGGCGTTATAGTGTTACGAAACCCAGGACCAGGGGCGGACTGACCATTTGGAAACTCGTGCACTGCCCGAGGGCCCGGGGTCAGTAGGGGGCCCCATGAGATGTCCCTGGTACCTTTTTCATAGGCTTTTTTGAGTTTGGGCAAGGACACAGGGGCCTCATGATCCCCTATTGCCCGGGGGCCCCATGGGTTGTCAGTCCATCCCTGCCCAGGACCCTGCATGCACTATATCTGGTCTCCCACAGTACACAGAACATGGAAATGCAATTATTTTAGTAAATATAAACTGCTAAATACCTTTTCTCATCAGCAGTATATAGCAGTCTTGTGACTTCTTTCAGTGTCCAGCTGAGTACTGGTTAAAGCTCGTAGGAGGAGTTTTCTTTCAGCTCTGACTATCCGATAAGGCTGCATAACCCCTGATCCTCTGTCTGGACAGTGCTGATTGGCCCTGTGCTGATCACATGCACCGTCCCAAAGAAAATAAACTCTAGCAATGCACACTAAATTGAGCATGTGCAGATTGAATCCTGGAGCTCTGTACTATCAGCAGATGGATTGCAGACAGTAGAAAAAGAGGAGGATCAGAGAAGACAGGATCAAACAGCCTTTTTACACAATACAGAGGATTAACCCCTTAGGTTCCACAGTGAGTATAACAAGCATGCTTTACTGCATATACAGACTGATTTTACTGTTGTGGGTTTAGTAACACTTTAAGGTTGCCAACTCTAGGGTGTTCCTGGTTCTGCCCCTTTTGGTATTCCATAAATACAGGGGGGGGGGGTAACCTGGGAAAGGAGAAAGAGTCTGGGGTCTTTACCCTTACATGGGAAGGAGCCAGGAGAGTACTGCATGATGTGAGCTCCACTTAGGGGTGTCTAGGGGTGTCCCTTGAAAGGGTACCCAGTTGGGAAACTGAAGAGGACAAAGGACTTTATGGACTTTACACAAGTCTAAGGTTTGAGTAGGGCAGCCTGGTTAGGAAACAACATGAATAAGAGGGAGCTATAGTGAGGAGGAATTAACTGTAAAGAAACGGTTTGCTATATCAGCTGAATGCTTCTCAGTAAAGGTTCCAAGTTAACGCAAACATTGACTGGTCTGAAGTTCTTATAAAAGAGTTGCATGTACTGGCTTATCAAAAGAACAAGGGCTTGTACAACAAAAAGGGGGTGAAGAAGAGAGGACGGAGGGCCACCATACAAGGGTCAACTGTGCAAAGGAGTTGGCAGGAGATATGGCTAACATACCATTGCCATGAGTAACTAGGAGTGATTGAGAATGATATAGCAACCAGCCAGTGGGAGATTAGTATTTGTCATGGGAGACAGTACTCCTAGCAGTGAAGGGGGGCACTAGCCTGACTCCTTCCCTAGCAACCAGTGTCCCATACTCAGGACTGATATTGTGGCACAGGGAACCTCTATCTAGATAAGTGCAGTCTATTTTCTAGACTGCTGGTGTCGCTCAACTGCAGCAGCATTGCAGAGGGAGAGGAAGTCAAGAGGAACATACTCCTGTATGGTTTCTTGGGTCACTGTGGAAGCAATCCATTTGGATAATATACATATAAAGTGCAGCACTTAACAAAGTCCCAAACAGTTAGTGAAAAATTTCAAACAATTAGTGAAAAAAAATCAGTCACAGAGGATTGCTATTTATTTGATACATTTTATTTTATTTTTTTATTTTACTTCTGGATATTATTGAAGTGCTTGTTTTGTTTCTTAACACTAAATGGTGCCTTAATAAAGCATTGTTCAACCTTAGTAGGCTGGCTTATTAATGGATAGGAGTTTAAACACCTGCTCTATACTATATAACCACTGGGTGAGGCTATGATTGTTTTTTTATATCCACAGTGGTTTATTATTGTTTTTAATTGTTATGTGCTTTTCCAACATTAGGCTTGTTTCACATATGTGCGGGTGGTGCTGCTGCGGATCCGCATGAAAATCCATGCAGCCTCACCACCCGCACAGAGGAACCCATGGGTTTGGCACACTGCCTGCACTGGAAAACCGAGGTTCCTGTGCGGGCTGCGTTTTCCAAAGAAGTGCAGGGACTGATTCCCTGAGTGTCACGGGGCACAGAAGTCCATTCAAATGAATGGGCTCTCATGCCCATGCAAACCGCGGCCCACACGGTCGCATATATGTGAACCATGGGTTAGATGGCGCTACCTTCATTTTATATTGATTGACCGATCTATTCGTTTACAGGTGTGTTTCCTGTTCTCTCCTGCAATTTGTGGCCAATCGTGATCCTCTGGGGCTTCAGATCCTATATAAGTAATGTGGAAGGGCATGTGTACATGCCCCTGATTACGTAATTTATGGTGAAACGCGTAGAGCAGAGCCACGTACACATGCTACCATGCATGTGAACCAACCAGCGGCCATTTTGGATGCTGCAAGGATTTGATTTTTTTATTTGTACATGCTTACGTATCTTTATCACCATGTGACAGCAACCATATTTGAAATAAAATGTTATATTAAGGATTTTACACTATGTGGAGCAATCTTGTTTTGCATGTTTTATGTCACGTGTTTGGGTCCCATTCGGAGCAATTTTAGCTACCCTAACTAGGGATCACTACAGGAGGATCTTTGGCATTTCTCTCTTGAGATTCCAGAGGAAGATTTGGCTTTCCAGCCTCTCTGGTTGTTATACAACAAAGCTCAATTGAGCACTCTTCACAGGGGGTCATATCTCTCTGGTAAGCCTTTTATGTGAATGGTTGGTGACATATCAGCTATCCTTGGATTTTTCCTGTGGCTTCATCATGTCTTTGGGAACTTTTTTCTTTATTTGAAATCTTAGGATGGACGATTTTTTTTCATTAATTGTTTGAAATTTTTCACTAACTGGGACTTTGTTAAGCGCTGCACTTTATATGTATATTATTTTTGATTGCCTGGTATCGAGGTATAGTGTTCAGCTTCTATTTATTTGCACTTTATACTCTTAGCGCAGATTTATATTCTAAATCCAGTTGGATTCTGCCGCCCCATGTGACTCTCCTAGCCATCTTGGGTCAGGCAGATTCTATTTAAGACACTGGCTCCTGGGTTTGTGGTGCATTTTTTGTGAGTGGGTAGCGTAGGGATACCCATCTCTCAGGAAAGTGAATAGAGGTAGGGAAAGGTTTTAGATGGTTTGCACTTTATACTCTTAGCGCAGATTTATATATTAAATCCAGTTGGATGCTGTTGCCCCATGTGACTCTGGTGGCCATCTTGGGTCAGGCAGAGTCTATTTAAGACACTGGCTCCTGGGTTTGTGGTGCATTTTTTGTGAGTGGGTAGCATAGTGACAGGTCACCCGTCTGTCAGGGAAAGTGAATAGAGGTAGGGAAAGGTTTCAGATGATCAGGGACAGGATAGGGACATGTCATCCTTCCTGAATTCCTCCCCCTCGAGTGCAGACCAGCCAGGCAGCATTCTGCTCTCTGAGACAGACACTGCCAGCACGCTCAAGATCCTCTCTGTCCTACATTGCCAAGGGATACAGTGAGTGTTCCTATGTGGGTGTTTTACTGCTGGGCTGTTTGTAAGCTGACTTTGACGTTAAAACAAGTTCTATTCCCGCAAGAAAGAGAAAGTAGGAAGTGGATCCACTAAGGTGCCAAAGTCCATTTCATAAACAAAGGTCTGCGCTGTGTGTATGGCAGGATCCTCACATTGTTGAGTGAGGTGGCAATCAGGGCTGTGCTGGTGGAGTAGGACACAGGCTTCGCAGTGTCCCCTTCAAAATGCTGCATTCATACAGAGGAGAGGAGAAGGTGTACAGTAACATGGAAAGAGTGCTGACAGAGGAGTGCTTAGTGTTTTACAATGGAACTGTGGAAGGCGAACAGCTCGCTTCTAAGTTGGAGTGCCGCCTAATGCTGATGCCCGCATGACCGCAGCTCCATGCCTGTTTCCTGGACATTAGTGAGCACGTTCACAAAGGGTCCCCACATGGAGCGCGTTAAGCCCCTCCCACAAATGTATGGCTAGCTTAAAGCTGAACTACACTGCATCTGAGCACCACAAACCAGAAAAGCTATTTCATTCATATTTAATATTCAAAGCAAACTCCCCCATCCATATGTTTATGCTTTATTTTGCTAATAAAACACATTGAAAAACTGGCGGTGGTCATCTTGTGTAAGGGCAGATTATTCATGTAGCGTTTACTTCCTAGAATCCATCTGTCCTTAGCTCAAGCATGCAGGCAGGATGATGTGCTTAGCTGAGAAACACCTCCTCTCTTCCTGAAGACTCCTGGGATGTATGACATAATTTGCCTAAACTTGGAAACCAGGAAACACCGAAAGAAAAAAAAGTGTAAAACAAGTAAATATGATATAGTTTCATATCTGTCTGCTAAGGCTGGCAGCATAAGGGTTAAAAATTGTCAGTGTCGATTAACCATTTGCCTACTGGGCACTTAAACCCCCTTCCTGCCCAGGCCAATTTTCAGCTTTCAGCGCTGCCACACTTTGAATGACAATTGCGCAGTCATGCAATACTGTACTCATATGAAAGTTTTATCATTTTTTTCACACAAATAGAGCTTTCTTTTGGTGGTATTTATTCGCCACTGGATGTTTTATGTTTTGCACTATAAACAAAAAAGAGCAAAAAATGAAAAAAAAATGTTTTCTTTGTTTCTATTATAAAATTTTGCAAAGAGGTAATTTTTCTCCTTCACTGATGTGCGATGGTGAGGCTACACTGATAGGCAGCACTGATGGACACTGATAGGCAGCACTTATGGGCACTAATAGGCGGGACTGATGGGCACTGATAGACAGCACTGATATGCGGCACTGATGAGCTGGCACTGATGATGCGGCACTGATTATGCCGCACTGATATGCAACAATGATGGGCACTGTGATAGCGTGAGAAAAATGCAGCCGATAAGCGGCAACTAAATTTACCGGTGATCTGCTGTGTCATTGGACACGGCTGATCATGTGGTAAGAGGCCGCTGTGATTCTGTGATTGGCCTTTTACCACATCATGTGATCAACTGTGTCTGTAGGACACAGAGATCACGGAGATTGACGGGTGCACACCCCCAGGGCTGCACAGGAGGGCGCGTTCTGGAAGGATGTCATATGACGCCCTCCCAGAACTGGACAACCATGCTGTAGCCATCATTCAGCCAAGTGTTTAAGAGAGTGAAGTTCTGCTTTCAGAATGTAGCTTGTCTAAAGATCTTCTTTCAGTCAGTGGAGATAAGCATTTTATGTCTGTTTAAATCTACTCAACTTTAGTAATCTGATCAGGAAAAGCATTTCTTATAAGAAAGTATGGGGAAGTATAGAATACTAAGGGGGAGATTTACTAAAACTGGATCACTCAGAATCTGGTGCAGCTGTGCATGGTAGCCAATCAGCTTCTAACTTCAGCTTGTTCACTCAAGCTTTAACAATGAAACCTGGAAGCTGATTGGTTTCTATGCAGAGCTGCACCAGATTTTGCACCATGCCGTTTTAGTAACTCTGTCCCTAGTTCTAATTTACAATTTACAATTATAGTTGAATACTTAGCAGAATCCTATTTCATTCAGCACAAATCCCTGATGGTGGTTCCTGCATACACTAATCTAACTGAATGTATAGTGGAACATATTTTAAAGCAAACAGTAAAGTTATTATTGCATAATGCATGGCGCTTATTTTGATCGTTTTCAGTTTGTAAGCCAAAACCACCACAGGCAATCATGACTTTCCTGCATGTCATCTGACTCGATGTTTAGTACAGCTGTCTTGTAGAAGTTGGTTTTAAGTTTTATGACAGTTTTAAACTTTCAGTAATTATGCATAAAATAAAAAGAAGCCAGGAAATGCATTTCTGTGCTCATACACAACAGAAGTGTCTGGCGAAAGGATGTTGAAAGCTTTGAGTGCTACGGGCTGACCTTATGCCTTGGGGATATAGAATAAAACACAACATGGTTTGTTTTTACTAATGCACAGGCTTGCCTGTCTCGCTGGATACTTCTGCCACTGTACATGTCACAATGGATTGTTTTCATGTTTTCCCCTTGTGACCAGATAAAAATCTCATAAATAGAATATCTTCATACAGCAACATTCTCTCAAAAAGGTTTGCTTGAGAGGACATTCCTAGCCTTCCCACCTGGAGAAGAATCTGCTGGCTTTTTTCCAGGCACAGAAGGAGAGGTATACCAATTGCTTCTTCAAGAAAAGTTCAAGGAGTGAAGTGTTAATCCAAGGTGCCATATCAAGGGCAACAATAGGAATCCATCTTGTGCTGGTCTGGTTTCAGGAGAATTTCCATTGGTTGCTATGAAATACCTCATTTGTACATTCATCCTTTCTTTGTTTAATGAATAAGGCCATAAATGTAGATTGAGTCAGACAATCCACGCATTCATTTCCTCTCTCCTGCCCTATACATGATGTACATGATGTGCTGTATGTTCCTGTTGTCATAAGTGATCCATGTTTACAAAGGCAATATTTCACCAGAATAGTGTTTTAACAGTGATAATGAGTGAGGAAGTTGACTTTTCCTTTGTATGTATTAAATGTCATTAGCAATTCTAACAAACCAATCACTCAAGTATCATTCTCTCAACAACAGAGGCAGTCTTTTATGATTGCTGTTTCTGTAAAATTAATTGAGCATAGTTTGCAGGGCTATAAACATGCAAGCTAAAGCTGGCCATATGGTGGCCATAGACAGCATACCCTCCAATAGGACCCTCAACATAGGGTCCAAATTCCATGCTCTTAACCTTCTCCTTTTCTTTCTGAATAATATCACACGTAGCACCCCTCTAGTTAGCCAGGGGGAGCTAGTTAGGTTTTTTCAGTTACAGGCTGGATAGCAGCCTGGTATGAGTCAGCCTGGGATGAGTCAACCAGGTTACTTTGGGTCAGGGCTGACAGCTCTGCAGGTCAGTTCCCTGATACCTCCCCCTGCTCTAGAAGCTTGAAAAGTTTCTAGAATGCAGTGGGTGGGGGTGAGAAGGGGCTGATCAGCATACTCAAGTGATTGTGATCAATCCCAAAGCAGGAGGCTTGGCAAGGGGTTAGGACAGCCCTTAAGTATGAGAGAGCCTAAACAGGAAGTGGTCAATGTTGGGTGGAAGATGGAGTGAGAAGGCTAGAGTGTGGAGTCTGGGAGGGGGCCCAGGAGAGGGGCCTACTTACAGACAGGAGGTGGAGAGGAAGACCTCTCAGCCTCACCGTCCCCTAAGAGAGGACTACCTGTGGAGCAGGGAAGGAGCCAGCCCAGCGTAAGGCCTGAAGACAGCCACCAACCCACCCACCAAGCTCACAAGAGAGGACTGAGTGAGTAATCCTACACACCCTGGGCCAGATAAGGGAAGAGGGCAGTCAAGTGGCAAACCCAACTAGCTCCTCATCTGGGGCTGCTTTGCTAAAGTGGCAGTTTCTGGGTCCCTTTGCCAAGGGATTCCCTCAAGCAGCTTGGTGAAGAGGAGAATTCATCTGGGGTCTGAGGTGGTACACCAAAAGGGCTGGAGAGCTCTACAAAGGAGTGAATTTTATTCTTTCTATCCACATCTGTACATAGTTGGTAAAGAGTTTGTTCTCAGGTTTCTACAGTTCCTTGGGCATCCCATACACCCCTCATCCTCACCCAAGTTCAATACCTCCTAATAAACTGAAAAACCAAACTCAAGGCTCCTGTGTGCAAGGTCTGAAGAAAATGCGTGTTGCCTGGTTGTGCAGGACTACAGGACAACCCAAAACTCAGCGACTCCTAAGGGGGTAGTGCTACACACACACAAGCTTGGTCAATACATTTTTGTAAAGAGCTTGCCTAAAGTGCACCTGTCAAGAGAGAATCCTGTAGGCTTCCATTAATTATTATTATTAGAGGTACTTATATAGCACCATTGATTTACATAGCACTTTACACACACACACACACACACACACACACACACACACACACACACACACACACACACACACACACACACACACACACACACACACACACACACACACACACACACACACACACACACACACACACACACACACACACACACACACACACACACACACACACACACACACACACACACACACACACACATATATATATATAGTACATTTACATTAGTGCCTAACGCTCAAGGAGTGTACAATCTAAGGTTTAGACACAATCCAATTAACCTACCAGCATGTCTTTGGAGAGTGGGAGGCACCCACGCAGGCACAGGAAGAACATGCAAACTCAAGGCAGGTGGTGCTGTGGTTGGGATTCAAACCAACAACCCTTGTACTGCCAGGCAGAAATGCTAAACATTTAGCCAGTCTAACCTTGGGAACTATCATTTAAAGCAGGCTAATATTAGCAGCCTTGATACTTCGCTTGATATAGAAGTACTCTAAATATTTGCATTTGCGGCATTGATTGAAAAAAACAGAGTTGGGTAATGTCCATGGTATTTTTTGTGATTTGCAACAACAGTTAAGTTTTTTGGCTAGGTCTGTAGGGCCGACCCCTTTTTTCTAGGATCCAAACACTATTCACTTGTATAGTTTGGACCTTAGAAAAAAGAGTAGGCCCTGAAAAGCTGACAACACTGCATTATACCTTTTAGGAGATATCTGTCAGTTTAGAAATAGCCTAAGATGCTACTTGCCTTAAACTGACAGATATCTCCCAAAAGGAATAATGGGGTCCTGTCAGCACATTCTTGAACCAGTTATAAGAGATCAGTCAACATACCTACCCAACAGTGAGTAACAGATTATTTTCTCTCTTGTTATGGCTCAGAACCAACTCAATAATTGCAAACAATATTTAAAAGCCTGTAACTATTGGGCCATTTCTGGCTATTCATAGACGTCACATGCCTCTTATCTTTAGCAATGAATAACAGTACCAGACATCTCCTAATTGACCCATTTAGGGATATAGTTGATCAAACAGGTTTACAATCCTAGTTTGACTGCTGTTCTTCTTACTAACAGAGAATTGTCTGCCCTTTCCTCCTCTGTCCCCTCACCATTCATATAAAGACACCAAGTAGGAAATGTTAGGTCAAAAGTACTATTAAATGTAATGCATTAAACATTTTCAGCTTCAATTTCTTTCTGAAAAGGTTCATTCTTGTTAGGAAAATATAAATTTTAAACTTCTAGTGAATTCAACACTTTCAGGAGCTTTGATTTTATAGTTTATCCTGATCACAGCTGCTGCTCCCTCTTTCACTGCTAGGCTTTCTTCCTGTGGCTCCCAGCACAGTCCTGCTAAACCTCAACTGATAGGCCCAAGCCATTATACAGGAGCATGCTCCAGAACAGCCCACGGGGTGCATGAGCGGGATCATGTGACATCAGAAGAGTGAATGATCACTGTGTGCTGGTTGCCACTGTAGCACTCGCCCACACAAGGGCCGCTTGATTCTACAGGTTTTCCCCCAAAGTTAATACAGAGGCAGCCAGGTGTACAGCAGCAGTTCACTTACTCCGAATCAAAATCAGTCTAGGGGATGTCTTTTTTTTATTTATTGCTGAAACTTATAACTGAAAAGTACAATGGGGTATGGGATACTCATAAACATCAAGGCACAAATTTTGCAGAAGACACTTTTTCTAGGAGATAGCAACACAGTTTTTCACTCCCAGCTGTGGATCAGGAGAATATTAGAGCAGGAGTAGGACATGTAAGTAGCCTGAAAAAGTCTAAGTTACCGACTAATGACCACAGGGTAGGTTTGGACAGTTATAAGGAGCAGACTGGAACAGTTTTAGTTGTTGCAGCTGAAGACTGCAAGATGGACAGCACACTGGGCATCCTGGACAAAGGACCAGTATACTGTTCTTCAGAAGTTAGGGGGGCTGAAATGTTGTCTGGTAACAGTGGGGGTAAGCAATACCCCACCTTTAGTATTGGGGGGAGGAATAGTGCCCCATCAATGTCAGTGGGAGGAATAGTGGCGCATTGTTACCATCATTGAGAGGAAGGGCTGGATGAAGTCAAGGAAAGGGCCGCAAACGTGGATGGACATGGTTTCTTTATGTATGTGGGATAACTTAGCTCTGTTAGAAAACATTTGGTCTTGCAGTAGTTTTCAAATTATGAGAATCAAAACTACATGAATATGAAAATCCTTAACCCAACAAAGAGTCAATCTGAGCCTTCTGTCTTATGTTTTATGAGTATGATTAGGAAGCAAATCTTTGAACTATCTCCCAGAGATGAATTTTATCCTGGAATTCTGACTTTGTGCAGACTATCTATTATTCTAGAATCTATTCTTAGAGCATAACAAATTCTACATTCAGGGTTTTGTATTGCCGGAGCTGAGCTGTATTATCTTGCAGGTAATTTGATGCCTAATCAAACTGTGCAGTTTCATTACTTGATCCATCAAAAGTTTCAATTTTTAATGGACTTGTTATTTTGTATAGTTCATTGTGATTACTGGATCCACATCATCAGGATGGGGTCATTGTATCAAGCAAGGACTCGGGGTCTAACTTCAAACGACCTTAGGAATGAGTCCTCCTTGTATCGTTCTCCCAGCAATTAAAATATGCTGCAGAAGAAAGCAATTTGTGTAACAGGCTGCATATCTGACAGGAATTAAATTAAAAATATACTACAAATCAAGGTTTCTTTTTTAAGCATTCTTCTGAATCATTTTCAAATGATCCTATATTTATTCTGATGTACAGTCATCTGATAAGGCAACACCACCACCTAGTGACTGCTTTTAGGCTTTTTGATTTTTCAATTCTTTGATTGATATTGATCGAATCCTAGTAAAAAGAAACCTGCACTGAGAGAATCGGGGAGATGCCATTGCTTGACCGCTCCCATAGAATGCTAGTCACTTGGATATCTCTGACCTTAATACTTTCTATCTCACTGAGCTGTGCAGAGAAGAAACCCTAAGGCCTCGTTCAGGGGCGGACTGACCATTTGGAAACTCGGGCACTGCCCGAGGGCCCGGGGTCAGTAGGGGGCCCCATGAGATGCCTCTGGTACCTTTTTCATAGGCTTTTTTGAGTTTGGGCAAGGACACAGGGGTCCCATGATCCCCTATTGCCCAGGGGCCCCATGAGTTGTCAGTCCGCCCTTGGCCTCGTTCACACTGGACAGACCAGTGTAGTGGATCTGATTTCTCAGTGGGCGATCTCTCTGCTGATCCCCACTGAGCAAGCGGATGACAGCTCTGTGTCCCCTCTGCTGCTGCAGAGCAGACACAGAGCTGCTTGCTCTCCTCAATGGGTGGTCGGATGAAAAAGGACCGTCTGTCTGTTTTTATCCGATCCAATGGACGGAAGGGGAATTGGATCGCCATCCGTTCTTTTTTTGGTGGGTTGGATGTCGGTGGGTGTAAACAGACACATGTCCGTTTACACCCGCCACTCCATAGAGGAGAATGGAGGTTCCGATCGGGTCGTCCTGGAAAATGAGCAGGTGGACCCAGGGGCAGACTGACAACTCATGGGGCCCCCCGGGCACTAGGGGATCATGGGGCCCCTGTGTCCTTGCCCAAACTCAAAAAAACCTATGAAAAAAGTACCAGGGGTATCTCATGGGGCCCCCTACTGACCCCGGGCCCTCGGGCAGTGCCCGAGTTTCCAAATGGTCAGTCCGCCCCTGGGTGGACCCAATCGGAATGTTCGTGTGAAAGAGCCCTAAGGCCTTGTTCACACCATACGTGCAGAAAAACTGATCAGAACTGATGTGCAGATTTCACTTGCAGAGACATCAGTTTACATCAGTTTTCATGGGTGTTTCAGTGAGTTTTATACATGTCACAGATTCCTTTACAGAAAAAAATCTGCACGTGATATAAGTGTTGTGGTGTGAACAAGACACATAGAGAACAATTGATTTCCAAGTGCCCTTGCAGAACATGCACAGAAAAACTGACGCCTCAGCACCATGGTGTGAACGAGCCCTGAATGATCAGGCAGAGAGTAGCTTTGACTTGAAGTTTAAGCTTAAGTTTAAATTAAGCTAAATATACACAGAGTACATTTTGTTCAGTTCATGATAAACCAGATGAAACTTGCTCAGTAGGTGGCCCTATGAGCTGCCTCCCACCCGATGTCCTTCAATTAAAAAATAATAAAGTAGTTGGACAAACACCGCCTGCATCCTATCAGTCGCAGGCACTGTTTGTGTATTTTGACAGCTGGCAAGGCCAACTGTCAAAATGCAATAGCTGAAGGTAAGACTTGTCCATCCCTGTAGTGTGGATAGAGGATTCTGTTAGAGTTTTGTTGTTGTGTATGGCCAGCTTTGGGATTAATAATGCGAACAGGTTCAGAATGACGCAGAGCATGCATTTGCTGCAGAATGGTACAGATTAGGAGATCTGCACAAACATAGACTTCATAGCAATTTCTCTGTGACTCAGTCAGGGTTACCATAGTCTTTATAAGACTCTATAACTAGTGATGAGCCGAAATGCCCTGGGTTCAGTTCAAGCAGGGTTCAGGAAATTCCAGAGAAGTTCACTATGAACTTAAACCCCACTGACATCAATGAGAGCTGAATCTGTCAAATTGAAAACACCCATTTTCTGAGGCAAGGGTGGGCACTGCCCTGGAAAACATGTACCAATGCTAAAAAAATAATTTTTAAAGATTAATTCGGCCAGTAGCAGTGGTTGTTTAAAGCACTGGCACATACAAAGGAGAAAAAAGTTTTAACCTCTTGCTAACCCACCCACAGTAATTTTACTGCAGGCGGGTGCCGTGTACATGCACATTTGTGTACCTGTATGTCGACAGGTGCACATGCGCACTAGCGGGCCCCCTGGGTACGCATCGGCACACTCCCGCAACCGCTGTGTCCATTGGATCAAGATAATTGGTACCAACCATAGCGATCACATTGTAACAATGTAAACAAACTGCCATGAATGGGTTTCATGCATGAACAGCTTGCTTACGGTTGTGATCTATGATTGGCCCACAGCAATCACATAGTACCTGGCTACCTGTACCATGTGATTAGCTGTAGCCATTCACAAATCACAACCATAAGCAAGCTGTTTATGCATGAAACCCATTCCTGTAAAAAAAAATCCCTTATCACCCCTCCCCCCCAGAATAGTACAGCCTCTCACTATGGTGACACTGAACTACTCCGATGAAAGTATGATGAAAGAAGGCTGGACTGGGCTACAAAACTATCACCAAGCAGCTTGGTGAGAAGGTGACAACAGTTGGTGCAATCATTTGCAAATGGAAGAAACACAAAACAACTGTCAGTCTCCCTAGGTCTGGTGCACCATGCAAGATCTCACCTCGTGGAGTGTCAATGATCATGAGAACAGTGAGGAATCATCCCAGAACTACACGTGAGTATCTTGTCAATGATCTCTAGGCAGCTGGGACCACAGTCACCAAGAAATCAATTGGTAACACATTACACCGACGAGGATTGAAATCATGCAGAGCCCGCAAGGTCCCTCTGCTCACGAAAGCACATGTCAAGGCCCGTCTGAAGATTGCCACTGAACATCTGAATGATGCAGAGGAGGACTGGTTGAAAGTGTTGTGGTCAGATGAGACCAAAATCAAGCTCTTTGGCATCAACTCAACTCGCCGTGTTTGGAGGAGGAGGAGGAGTGCTGCCTATGACCCCAAGAACACCATCCCAACTGTCAAACATGGTGGTGGAAACATTCTGCTTTGGAGGTGTTTTTCTGCTAAGGGGACAGGACAACTGGATGGGGCAATGTGCCGTCAAATCTTGGGTGAGAACCTTCTTCCCTCAGCCAGGGAATTGAAAAAGGGTTGTGAATGGGTGTTCCAGCATGACAATGACCCAAAACACACGGCCAAGGCAACAAAAGGAGTGGCTCAAGAAGAAGCACAATAAGGTCTTGGAGTGGCCTAGCCAGTCTCCAGACCTTAATCCGATTGAAAATCTGTGGAGGAAGATGAAAGTTCAAGTTGCCAAACGTCAGCCACCAAACCTTAATGACTTGGGAGAGGATCTGCCAAGAGGAGTGGGCCAGAATCCCTCCTGAGATGTGTGCAAACCTGGTGGCCAACTACAGGAAACGTCTGACCTCTGTAATTGCCAACAAGGGATTTGCTACCAAGTACTAGGTCATGTTTTCTGAAGGGGATCAAATACTTATTTCCCTTATGAACATGCAAATCAGTGCCTGATTTGTTAGACATGCATTTCTTATGAATTTTGGGTTGCTATTCTGTCTCTCAGCGTTACAATACACCTACCATTAGATTTTTAGACTGATCATTTTTTTGTGAGTGGGCAAACATTCAAAATCAGCAAGGGATCAAACACTTATTTCCTTCACTGTATATATATATATATATATATATATATATATATATACATACAAACACACCATAGTTTGTAGACTCTATAACTTTCACACAGACTAAATAATATACACTGATTTGGGTTATTTTTAACAAAGAAATGTAGCAGGATACATTTTAGCCTAAATTTATAAAGAAAAATTATTTATTTGCAAAACTTTATGACAGTAACTAAGAAAAACATGTTTTTTTCTTAATTTTCAGTAGTTTTTAGTTTATATAACAAAAAATAAAATGCCCAGTGGTGAATAAATACCACCAAAAGTAAGCTCTATTTGTGTGAAAAAACAGTGATAGGTCCCCATCAAATTTCATTCCAGACCCTTAATCTAAGCATGCTGCCTGCTGGCCAGGAACCACAACAAGCCACATCCTCTCTACATTGGGAGGGACAAAGCACCTTGTCCCTATATTGATGAGGACAAGGGCCTCTTCCCCACAACCCTGGTCAGAGGCTGTGGGGGTCTGCAGGTGGGGGCTTTTTGGAATCCAGTAGCCTCCTTTAAAAAAATAAGGAGCTGCCAGAAACTACTCCCCTAAAATGAGAGAAAAAAAGAGTAACAGTACATAATACCCCTATTCATAAAAAAAAAAGAAAAAAAGATGTAACGTGGAAATAAATACACAGAAACATTTGAAAATTCCTTTATTTAAAAAAATACATTTATTAAAAAAAAGTCTTTCATTGTTAATTCATCATCAATCACAATGCCCATTGCTCACTGACTTGACAAAAAAAATAAAGAAACAACCCTGCGCACACAACAGACCCAGATGGTATTGAAGCCAAATGACAGCTTTAGTTGTCATCAGCTATATACGAAAAGGAGTAGGAATAGTGGTGACATCATTGATCAAATATGGCCAGTGGTCACTGCTGTCCTCGCCTATCTGGTTACATGGCAGTGGATTCCAAGAGCCTAGCTGAGAATCACTACTGCTGAGAGAAGTAATCATGTAAGCAGGTTGAAATGCAGGTTAGTGAGATAGCTGCTGCCGCATCCAGGAGGGAAACAGCCTGTTTTCCCAAACTTTTTGCTGAGCTCTGCCTATCTCCCTATGCTGATAATAAAAGGGTTGAGGGCTCTGCCCAGACAGACAGTCTGCTTCATGAGAAAGAGGATACTGACAAGTCACAGCATGTAATCTCCAGCTGCTTACAGAGAAGATAGTAGGTGGAGCTGTTCCACCTCGGAGAGCAAGCCTGTCTGCTGTCACTTCCACCGTGTAGGGGGAATGCTAGGACCTACAGTAAGCCCTGAAGACACCAGTTCTAAGATCTGCCACTATGGACCTTTGCAATTAATACATTTTCATCCTTTGCAGGTACGCTGGGGCAGCAACAAGCCTGAGTTAGGGATTAGGTACTTTAGGAAAAAACTGTTGCTGTTGTTATCTGTAATGACCAAGTTTTTCAGTAAAGCTTTTGAAACCTTGAAACCTTGTTCTTGCCTGGTCTGAAGTTACAAAAGGAGTGTATGTAAGTAACCCGCACCACACATTATCTATAGGTTGGTCAGCAAAGCACACTGGGGTATGAAGACAGCACTACAGGAGTAACATGATTCAGAGTAAGGCAAGTGGTCACCAAGGGTTTACCAAGCAGCCTGTTGTGAAGTGTGTGCCTGTGACAGGTGAGATGGCCTCTTGCAGTGAAGGAGTTGTTGATATGGTCTCTCTCCCATAGCAATGAGAGCAGATCAGTGCCACAGAGGTCCTCAGCCTGTGCAGAGGTATAGAAGAGCAGTTAATGCAGAGCATGTTTGGATTCCACTCTAGGTGCTCGGTGGGGCTCCATTCCATTATTAGGTGTGAGGTAGCTGAGATACACTGGACAGGTGGAGTGGGCATCGGCTCAGTGTGTCCCTCCTAAATGCAGCTGTGACAGTGAAGGTGTGCATTGACATGGGGACAAGAGAGTTAACTGGAGGACAGTTTATGGTTCAAGAATACACAGTCTAAAGCTATCTCTAAGTTGGAAGTCCACCTTAAGGTTCAATTTTCACTGAAAGCAGGCTCTACCCTGTCCCGGGGCATTAATTAGCATGGAAAAGTAAAGTTACCCCATGTGTAAGGTGAGTGACCTTATTCAAGGTGCCTAGCATAACCAAAAAGAAAACACCCCAGGGTAAGCTCCCCCATGCTTGGCACCCCATGAAGAGGGGAACAGGGAGAGTGTCATCTACCTGCCCCTACAAGCAGAGAATTATCTTCTCTGGGCATGTCCAGAAACCAAGGCAGTTGTGGGAAATTGAATTAAAGGGGCCTTCTCTTGCATCTGAGCGTGGTGCATAAAAAGACATTCTACTACACGTATTATAAACCATTACATTCTAGCTGTATAAATTGTGTCACTTTGGGTACCATTAATATACAGTACACTAGAAATTGTTGATGTGTAGTGATCATAGCTCAAGACTAGCCCTAAATCTGGCCCTCAAACTACAAAGTTGTTGGAAAACTAAATTCCAGTCTGCAGTACTTACAGGAAAAGGAGTATGTTACTGGCAGTAGGGGATACTTTTACACAGGCACAGCTACAGAAGGAGACTCTTATTGTAGAGCTGTGTACAGCCAGTGATGAGCCTGCCCTCTACTGTATAGGAAGGCACACAGGATGAGGACTACAGGGATTGTGGGAGGTATAGTTCTGGAAGGAGTAAACTGCAAATCCCACAAGACAGTGTGGCAAAAAGGAGAGGCAGTTCTCTGCTGTTTTCCTGGCTTGAGGAGAAGAGGTTTCTGAGAGAAGTGTGTGCACCTTTAGCTGCTGGCAGACTGCTCACCACTACACCTGAGGAGGAGTGAGACACAGCAATAGGCATCTCAGGACATTGGAGAGCGCCACGGATGTTGGTGGAGCCCACTGCCTGAACAAGTGGGAAGGACATCACAGACAAAGACCGGCTGACTGACATTATCAGTGCTTAAAGGGATCAGAGTCAGTGTCATCATGAGTACTTAAAGTGACATTATCCTGAGTGCTCTGACATAAAGTTGGGTCCCAATGAACTGGCCAGCAGAAGAGATCATGTTACAGACTGTGAACTGTTCAAGTGGTTTAACTTTCCTTAGTTAGGATTGCTGCAGTATAGGGATTAGGAAAATTTTCTCTGTACAGCTATTGCTGATGTTTACAGCATATTTCTTTCTACTGTTCACCTATTTGCAATATATTTCTTGCTATAGTTTAACTGTTTGTTGTATCATCACCCCTTGAGGGCAGGAACTGATGTGAATGTATAATAAATATGAGAAGTGCTGCATAAAATGATTTGATTCTATCTTTTCATGTGACAACACTGAAGAAATGACACTTTGCTACAATGTAAAGTACTGAGTGTACAGCTTGTATAACAGTGCTGTCCCCTCAAAATGACTCAACACACAGCCATTAATTTCTAAACCGCTGGCAACAAAAGTGAGTACACCCCTAAGTGAAAATGTCTAAATTGGGCCCAAAGTGTCAATATTTTGTGTGGCCGCCATTTTCCAGCACCGCCTTAACCCTCTTGGGCATGGAGTTCACCAGAGCTTCACAGGTTGCCAATGGAGTCCTCTTCCACTCTTTCTGTCCCAGAGAGAGAAGAATCAAGACACAGTGAGTAAAAGCAGCATACTTTTGCAGTTAGAACACTTTAGACAGATTTAGCCCCTTGATCGCCCCCGCCCCCCAGTTAACCCCTTCACTGCCCTGTCACCAGTGTCATTAGCACAGTGAACAGATTTTTTGCTGATCACTGTATTAGTATCACTGGCGACTCCAGATTGCGTTAGCATCAGCGTCAATTAGCACCCCTCCCAGATAGTGTCAGATTGCCGTCAGTACACCAGTAATCACATTTAACCACTTGATTGCCAGGAACACGCTCACATACTAGTACTGGCTAGGATTCTTCAGGGGTGCCTTGGCAAAATGTCTAAAAATTGCCCAAAACTTGTATACAAGCCAGCGGGTGGAACAAAACAGCCTTTTAGTTACACAAAGCCACAAGTTTTCATTGTGCACCATTATGACCTTCTAGCCACCAGCCTGACAACCAATGACATCATTAGTTGATAAGGAGGAGCTGCCTGCACAGCACCCTAGTATGACCCTCCCCTGCCCCTCTCCAGCAGTGCTGGAGTCACATTAGCTCAGTGATGGTGAAAAACTGAGGGAGAAGAGAAACATTGGAATACTAGTCAGTACCAGTGAGCAAAAGTGTATTTGCTTTGGAAGAATAAATCACCTCTAATGTTGGGTGTCCTCCGTGTGTGGATGTTGCTGTGTTATATAAAACTATTAGAATAGTTTTTCACATTTCAGGGTGCCCTTTTCTATCATGAACAGTCTTGAGGCACCCCATTTTAGAATGTGGTGCCTCAAGACTGTGCATAATTTTACGGGGTGCCTTGACTGAAAAAAGGTTGAGAAACACTGGTCTATACCATAGTTTGTAGATGCTATAACTTTCACACAAAGCAATCAATATACACATATTGGGATTTTTTTTAACCAAAAACATGTAGCAGAATACATTTTGGCCTAAATTTAAGACGGAAATTGAGTTTTTCCAGAATGAGAAAATATATATATTTTTAAAAATATTCAGTCTTTCTTCATTTACAGCACGAAAAATAAAAAGCACACAGATGATCAAATACCACCAAAAGAAAGCTTTATTTGTGTGTAAATTTCATTTATGTACCATGTTGCATGATCGTGCAATTGTCAGTTAAACTAGTGCAGCGCTATATAGCAAAAAATGATGTAAATTGCAGTAGCTATACCATAGTTTGTAGACGCTATAACTTTCACACAAAGCAATAGATATACACTTATTGGGATTTTTTACCAAAGACATGTAGCAGAATACATTTTGGCCTAAATTTATTACTAACTTTGAGTTTACTGTATATTTTTTATAGCCAAAAGTAAAAAATATTGTTTTTTTCAAAATTTTCGGTCTTTTTTGTTTAAAAAAAATAAAAAGCACACAGGTGATCAAATACCACCGAAAGAAATCTCTATTTGTGTGAAAGAAAGGACATACATTTTGTTTGGGTACAGCATTGCATGACCGAGCAATTATCAGCTGAAATAGTGCAGTGCCAAATAACAAAAAAAAGGCCTGGTTAGAAATCTGGTCAGATCTTTTATAATTACCTACATACTATTACCCTATATACTGCTACAGGCCAGCAGCTCTGCACAAAACCACGTAAATATACATGATTTTGCAGCTCTGGGTAGGGGGCACACGTATTGCCCTACCCACGCTGCCATTGGTTGCAATTCTTGGCCGGCACTTAGTAATCGCCGCTAAAGCTGAGAGGGGAGAGATCTGTGTGTAAACAACACAGGTCTCTCTCCTGTCAGCATGGACATGCTGCTTTTTGTCTCTCTGCACAGCAGAGATATACAAAGCAGTATGTCTCCCCAGTAAAACAGCACACAGCGTAAGCACAACACTCCAGATGTTAACCCCTTCCTGCCCGGTGTCATTAGTACAGTGTCAGTGATTTTCATTAGAACTGATCACTGTATTAGTGTCACTGGAGATGACAGAGGCCGTTAGTCTGTTCCCTCCAGTGTCAGAATGCCCGCCACAGTCCCGCGATAAGTCACTCATCACTGCCATTACTAGTATAAAAAATAAATAAATAAATATAAATTCCAGTTTATATACCACCATTTCTAGACGCTATAACTTTCACGTAAACCAATTCATTTACACGTATTGGGATTTTTTTTTAGCAAAGACAAGTAGCAGAATACATTTTGGCCTAAATTAATGAAGAAATTCAATTTTTTTAATTTTTTTTGTTGGATAGGTTTTATAGAAAAAGGTAAAAAATATTGTTGTTTTTTTTCAAAATTGACGGTCTTTTTTTGTTTATAGCGCAAAAAATAAAAAATGCAGATATGATCAAATATCACCGAAAGAAAGCTCTATATGTGGGGAAAAAATGATAAATTTTATTTATGTACAGCGATGTATGACCAACGCAATTGTCAGTTAAAGTAACGCAGTGCCATATCACAAAAAATGGCCTGGTCAGGAAGGGGGGTAAATCCTATGGAGGGCAAGTAGATAAATAATAAAAACAAAAAAATACATAAATTGTAGCAGCTGATCTCTATTAACAATCAAGAGCCAGTAGGACCAGCTCCTAATCATGTGATCACTATGACAATCAATCACAATGATTACAGGACTGTGAAGATCAGATAATGCCTCTGGTATTTAGATTTCTTTAAAGGGAAGAAGGAGTTAAAAATATTAATGAAAAATTATAACAAAACCAAAATTATTTCCTTTTATTAAATCAACAAAATTCACTGTAGCTTGTGCCATACCTCTGTCAAGGCTCTAGTATTTTTATGGATTTACAGCGTTGCCAAGTAATGAATATAATTGCTACTCTGGGGTATGTGTTTGTGTATAAAGTGTCAGGGATAGTTTTATCTCCAGTCTGGTGTTAGTGCCAGGATTATCCCTATAATTACACTGGACAATTAGTGATGATAAATTATTTATATTTTGGGCTGGAATCACACTTTTCTGATGTATTGCGTTGCACTAACTTAACTTTAGTATGTGCTGCATTAAGGGTGCCAATTCAACTGAATAGGCTGGCAAAGCAGTAAAATACGCAAAGAAGCCCCACATGTACAAATTACGGCAAAGCAGCACACCACAACACACTGCAGTGCCTCATTATAAGCTGCGTTGTAGCTGTGTTGCCTTGGTGCAAAATGAATGGCAGAGCAACCCCTAACACAATTAATGTAGGTTAACCTGTGTTGTGGTAATGCATGTGGCAACAATGCACCAAACATGAAAATCATGTCGCCCCTTAAAGCTGAACTTTAATCAAACATCTTAATAAGCAGTTAAAACAAATACAGTATATATATATATATATATATATATATATATATATATATATACAGGGTGCAGCAACATAACTTCCTTTTTTCAAAACGCAATAAAACCCATTTAATGAATCAGAATTGTTTTTATTGTCTTTAATAATGTAGGTACATATCTAAAGTTCTGTTTTACACCGTTTTGAAAATCATATCAGGTAGGTGACGCCCCCCATTGTCCATACACTGAATAAGCCGATTTCTGGCGTTTTTTATGACCCTTACCAGCATAGCAGAGGGTATGTTGGCAATTTCTGCGCGGATGTTGGCCTTCAGGTCTTGTAGGGTCCTTGGACGGTTTACATAAATGCGGGATTTCAAAAAAACCCACAAAAAAAAGTCGCAAGGGGCCAAATCGGGCGATTTGGCCACTCCAAATCGCCCGTAATTGAGATGAGGCGCTCCGGGAAGTGTTCCCTTAAAACAGCCATTGATGCTCTTGAAGTGTGAGCCGTTGCTCCGTCCTGTTGGAACCAAATGGCCCCTAAGTCCAATTCATCAAGTCGTGGAAAAACAAATTCCTCCAACATGTTCACATACCGGTCTGAATTCACTTATTCAGTGTATGGACAATGGGGGGCGTCACCTACCTGATATGATTTTCAAAACTGTGTAAAACAGAACTTTAGATATGTATCTACATTATTAAAGACAATAAAAACAATTCAGATTCATAAAATGGGTTTTATTGCGTTTTGAAAAAAGGAAGTTATGTTGCTGCACCCTGTATATATATGTGTGTGATTTTGCGCACAGGGGCAGCTCTGTAGCAGTATATCTACTATAGGGTGGTCCTTATACTTACCTGCTCTGTGTAGTGGTTTTGCACATAGCAGCCCTGATCCTCCTCTTTGACTCCACTCTTTCTGTTGAGTAACCCCCGAGGCAAGCAGCTTGCTATGGGGACACCCACTCTGCAGTGCTGCCGAGGCTGTAAAGAAAATGGACTGAGGTATCTATGTCCTCAGTCCCTTTCTCAAACAAGCAGTCTGTTTAGACTCCTGCTATTTCACCAAAGCCCCCCAACAGGGCTGTTAAAAAATATTAAAAAAATTAAAAACAATATCTAAACACTGTAAAAAAAATTAAAAAAAATATAATTCAAAAAATAATTAAGGGTTTGTTCATACATCCTTTGGCCTCTGAAGAGTGATTAGCATTTGGGTTTTTCAGATGACATTTGACAGCCAGTAAGGAGGCATTGTATCACTTGGCCCCTGCTTTAAACCCTTGAAGAGCAGCACCATTCACTTGAATGGGTCACGTTTGACAGGACCAATAATTCATTCTCTGGTTGTAAAGCAAAGCATCATGACTGTAGCATGTGTAAATCCCCAGACGCTGCCTCTGCAGCTAAAGGGGGTAGTGGTTTAAGCACCCAGGCCAGATTGTCCCCTCCCAGTCATCATAATTTAACCACACCAGGGGCGGACTGACAACTCATGGGGCACCCAGGCAATAGGGGATCATGGGGCCCCTGTGTCCTTGCCCAAACTCAAAAAAGCCTATGAAAAATGTACCAGGGGCATCTCATGGGGCCCCCTACTGACCCCATGCCCTCGGGCATTGCCCGAGTTTCCAAATGGTCAGTCCGCCCCTGAACCACACCCATATTTTAACCACACCACACCATAGTGCACTGTGTGCTCAGCAAGTCATTGTTCCCCTGAAGAGTTCCTCATTCTTTAAACTTCAAAACTTTGGAGATATGCTGTTACCTGTCCAAACTCACAAGCATTTACCAAAAATGAAAATATCTGTTTTTGGTGAACTGACCTTTTCGTAGAAAATGACACATCTTGGGTTCTTCCTGCCACTATAGGGACAGGATAATTTTACAAGGCTAAACGTCACACAGGATTTAAATCTGCTTTGATTTCTTAAAGACAAGAACACCAGTCATGACATAGGATGTTCATCACAATGGTATTTTTATCATTCATCACCAGTCAATGTATTTTTAGAACTGTAAGCAGGGATAGATATGTTCTTCCTTTTATTACATTTTGTGCCAACACTGCACATCAGTAAGAGTTTGGTTTCTGGATCTGGAGCTCCAGTTTATTAAGTGATAGTAATGTTAATAGGATCAAACTAAAACTAGCCATGTACTTTGTAAATGAGCCACCTTAAACTCATTGGGGTTTGGTTTGAACATCGTAATATTTCACATACTGTATTTACTTACACAGGTTTCTGTCCAAAATTGTATGATGTGGACATTCACCACCAAACCAGTCTCAGATTCTTTAAGGGTTTTGTGCAATAATGGAGATGGCAACATTGACCACACACATTGGCAGATGCAATCGTCATGCAAGCAGAATTGCATCCTGTCAACAATCCTGACTGATATCAAACAGTTGTTATGAAAGATTTCTGGCTGAGACACTGAAAATAAAAGTTTAACACTGCAATTGCAGGAACAGGTTCATAGGACACAATCACTGTGGTTTAAAGCAGTGGCCTCCAAACTGTGGCCCTTTGCTTGCCTCTATCAGGGCCTTCAGTGTACTAGTCCTCCCACTGACACCTAACAAGGAGGCACCATTTCTTCCACTAGCACCAACGGTGGTGGAACCGTTCCGCCTGGGCTTCCTCGTGCGGAGCGATGCATCTCAGCCAATGGTCCCCTTTTCTGGCAAGTCTTCCAGCGCTCTGCCAAGGCGGGTATTGGAGCTCAAAGACAATCCTTCCCAATATCCTAAACCACAAGTCGGAACTTCATGTAGGGTGAATGAATGAATGCTTTATTGAACACAGCTCAGTTTATACAGCACATCCTGACAGTAATCCCTGCCCCCTTCACATACACCCCACCAGACAGTCTGGCACCTGGTTTTCCCCACCCACAACAAAACTCTACAGCACAGTATGAAATCTAGAGAAGTGAAAAACTACAAGTTCACATTACCCTAAGCAAACAGTGTAGAATGCCTGTCTACATAACAGCTGCTAAACATATACAGCTTTAAAAAGGGTAGAACAGGAAGACCACTTAACAAGGGGATAAAACCAGAACAGAAAGGGCAAAAATGTTATCACAAAGGGACAGTTCATCACAAGGCTCCCCCGTTGCGTAACACCCGCCAGACCAGGCGAGACCTTCAAATGGGTCCACTTGGGACTCGTTGGTTCAGAGGGTTACTTCACCAACACAGTTTGCTGGGACAACCCATCCGCATTGGCGTTTTGCTTCCCTGGTCGGTACTGGATCGTAAAGTTATAGGGTTGAAGGGCCAAGCTCCACCGCAGGAGTGCCCATACAGGTAGGGCTGCAATTTCTTGCCTTGGCCTATACCAAGGTAAGACACTCTTTCTCCACAGCAGCGTAGGCCACCTCCCGGGGTAACAACTTTCTACTTAGGTAGGCCACTGGATGGTCATTCCTATCATCCCCAATTTGGCTCAGAACAGCACCCAATCCAAAGGTGGAGGCATCTATGTGAACACAAAACCATCTGGAAGGGTAAGGAGCAGCCAAAACGGGAGCATGGATCAGGTCATGTTTGAGCATTTGGAAAGCCGTTTCACACTCTGGGGACCACACAACCTGTCGGAGAAGATATTCCGGGCAGATCCATTAGGGGTTTAGCAATGGTGCTGTAGTTGGGGATGAATCTACGGTAGTACCCCACAGTGCCTAGGAAGGCAAGGACCTGGGTCTTGGTTCGGGGAGTGGGCCAATTTGCTACCGCTTCCATCTTTGCCGGTGCCGGTCATTGCTTCCCACATCCTACCCGATGTCCTAGATATTGGACCTCGGACACCCCAACATGGCATTTGTCAGGTCGGATGGTCAGCCCTGCTTGCCCGATGCGATCAAGCACTTCCGTAAGGTGTCGGAGGTGATCCTCCCAACTATCACTGTAGATAGCTATATCGTCTAGATAGGTGCAGGAGAAGTCCTGCAGGCCATCCAACAGCTTATCTACCATTCTCTGAAAGATAGCCGGGATGTTCTTTATCCCAAACAGCATGACCCTAGACTGGTACAAGCCGAATGGGGCGATGAATGCCGACTTTGGTACCGTGTCCGCATCCAGCGGAATCTGCCAGTACCCCTTGCAGAGATCGATGGTGGTAAGGAAATTACCTCTGGCCATCTGGTCCAGCAGCTCATCTATCCGGGGCATGGGGTATGCATTGGTCATGGTCCGGTCATTGAGCCTCCGATAGTCCACACAGAACCGGACGGTTCCATCCTTCTTGGGTACCAGGACCACCGGGAGGCCCAGGGACTGTCAGAGGGTTCTATCACACCTGAATCCAACATTTCCTTAATAATCTCTTTCCTCATCCCTTCTCTGATGGACTCAGTCACTTGGTAGGCTGCCTGCTTCAGGGGGCCCTGACCCTGAGTGTCTACCCGGTGGGCAGTTGTGGTGGTGTACCCATGCAGGGACGAGAACAGCCCTCGGTGCTCTTGGAGCAGTTGGCAGGCCTATTCCTGGGCCTCAGGAGGCAGCCGGGTGCTGATATCTACATCCGCTACACTCAGCTGGGATTGTCCACCCCCCGGAAGCCCCGGCAGAAGAAGCATTTCTGAGTCATTGGTAGCCGGAGCACAAATAGCAGCTACACTTTCCTCCTGTCGTTCGATGAATGGTATCAGCATATTCAAATGGAAGGTTCGCCGGGTCCTTCCATCTGAACAGCGAGCTACAATGTATGTGGTGTCACAGAGTTGCTCCACCACTTGGTACGGGCCCTGCCAGACAGCCTGTAATTTGTCATGCCTGACTGGTTTCAAGGCCAACACTTTCTGTCCTAAGTGAAACATTCAGTCTCGGGCAGATCGGTCGTACCACCATTTCTGTCGGCTCTCTGCGGCCTCAAGATTGTCCCATATTAGGGTTGTCAACTGTTGTAGCCTCTCCCTGAGCTCCAGCACATAGGCCACCACCGAGGTCCCCTCCTCGAATACTGCTCCCTCTCACTGTTCGCGTAGGAGATCCAGGGGTCCCGGAGGAGGTGAGAGAGATGCCACTCCCAGTCCTTTTGGGACATAGTGAACGTTCAGAAGAGCTGGTTCAGCGTACCATTAAACCGTTGGCAGAGCCCATTGGTCTGGGGGTGGTAGGGAGGGCTGTACAGTGGTCTGATCCCACACAGCTTCCAAAGTTGTTGGGTAAGCCTGGCCATGAACTGCGTGCCTTGGTCAGTCAGGATCTCCAGAGAAAATCCTACCTGAGTAAAGATCTGCAACAGGGCTTGAGCAACTGTTTCTGCCTGCACATCTCTCAGCACTATGGCCTCCAGATACCGGGTGGCGTAGTCGACAATGGTCAAGATATACTTCTTGCCTGTGGGACTAAGCCATTTTAGGGGCCCCACTAGGTCCACAGCGATACGGCTGAAAGGTTCCCTGACTATAGTAGTGGCCTCAGAGTGGGCCTGGGCCTGTCTCCCTGCTTCCCTACCTTCTGGTAGACCTCGCAAGACCGATAGTAGTCCCAAACGTCCCCCGATACTCCTGGCCAGAAGAAACTCTGGGCTAAGCAATGCAGGCTCAGTCGGTTGCCCAAATGCCCAGCAAGGGGAATATCATGTGCAATCTGGAGGAGATCACGCCGATACTTCCTCGCTACTACCATCTGCCAGTGAGGTATTTGGGCAGAGCCCACCCCCGCTCCCCCATGGACCCTGTACAACTTGCCCTGGTCCCACTCATACCTCAGATCTCCCAATCCCCAAGGATCACTCCCAGCCCTCCGTCTATAGGGGTCTAAGGTCCGGTCACTGGCTGATTCTTTAGTAAAAATCAGCGGGGGAAATCTCAGGTCAGGGCAGGGACAAGCTCAGCAGGGGGTGGGTATTCGACTCTTACCGGAGCCTTGGCAGGTGGAGCGGGAGCGTGCTCTCTAGTCTGGTGGCGAGTGGTGACCGGATAAGCTTCGGCAGGGGTCTCGGTGCCAAAAGTGGAGACTGGTTCTTCATTACTCCAATTTCAACGTCCCTGGCCCCCCAGTCCAGATGAACCCTTACGGTAGGAATTCGGTAGACGTGGCCTCCCACTACCCATATGGCCACAGACCGCTCGGTCTTGGCCCAGTCCGGTACCAGTTGGGGTTAGACTAGGGTGAGTGTGGCCCCAGTGTCCCATAATCCTTGGGCCCGACGGCCGATGGAGTAGGCACCACTGGTTGTGGATGAAGTGCAGGGGGAATGGCGGGCTCGGTTAGCCTCCTTTTGTCCAGGTACTCATCTGCCCAACAACTAGCGCCAGCTAAGGTTAGGGGGTGCCTGTCCCAGACCCAATGTCTAACATCCCCCGAGAGTTCATTGTAAAACTGCTCCAGTAACAGCAGTTGCAACAGTTCCTCCAGTTTAGTGATCTGACACCCTCTGACCCAGCTGCGGGCAGCGTGTTGTAACTGATGTCCCCATTCAGTGAAGGTGTCCTGGGGTTTCTTCTTGAGTGCCCGGAACTTTAAGCGGTACACCTCTGGGGTGAGAGTGTAACAGGCCAGCAAGTGTTCCTTAACATAATTGTAATCCAAGCTGTAGCTGTTGGGTACAGTCCTGAATGCATCTGCAGCCCGACCGGTTAGCTTGCTGCTCAAAATGGAGACCCGGTCTTAGGCTGCCACACCATGGATGGTGCAAAACTGTTCAAAGTCCTAAAGAAAGTTGTCAATGTCCCCATCCATCCTCCGAGAAAGTTTTAAAAGCAGCGTAGGGAATTTTCTTTGGTCCGGTTGCAGTCTGGAGAAGGCGAGAGGTAATCCCCTCCCAGACCAAGTGACTAAGCCGCAGTTGGGTGGCATCGTCCAGGGTCTTGGAAATCTGTTGGGGGGTGGGAGCACTGCTGAACAGAGCCAAACGCCACTCCACCTCTTGTTGTAAATCCAAATGGTATAGGGGTTTCCATATGGTGCTAAGCGGGCCTGGCATTTCAGGGGCCGATGAGCTTCTCTGTTCCTCCAACTCCTCCCATGAAGCGAAGTTCACTTCTGGTGGAACGGTGTTCGCTTCAAGCATAGCGGAGTGCGCATCAGGTGAAGCGGGGAGCGCATCCGCTTGGTCCAGGGCCATAATCTCGGCCAACAGTTCCTATTGGGTCTTGGAGCCAGTGATACCTCTCCGAGCGACAAGCAGGCTTTGGAGACCTGGCTTCCGGAGGTCCCGTACATCCATCTGGCCGAGCAGGGACGTCTCCGTGAAAAAGATGGGGACATTTTCTATTTCTACTGAGCATTCCGGCCCTCCTAAAGTCTGAAGGACTGTAAACTGGCCCTTTGCTTAGAAAGTTTGGAGGAGCCTGGTTTAAAAGATCCATTCTAACAAAATTAAATATTACATTCTATTTTATACAGAAGATAAAAAGGGGGTGGTGTAAGATGTTAAAAATTAGCAAATAGAATAATGTTACATTCCATATGTCACAGACTATGCCTAACAGTTGCGAAACTAAAACCTCAAGAAGGGAGGGGGAGAGAGAGAACATCTAGGTCTGTTGTGTATGTGTCTTAAGTGAAGGGCACAGGGAATATTTCAACATTGCAAGCAAGATGGAGTCTCTTGTACTTAAATGAACAATACAGTGAAAGTCCATGTCACATTGTATTAATCAATATATTGGAACTTAATCTTAGGGGCCATTCACACCAGCTGCTGCGTTATAACACAGTGGCTGGTCTGCAATGCGATCTGGTGGGATCACTACACTGTACCACACTGTTCCTTTTTTGCATTTTTTTAAACAAACTTTATTGAAAAGTCACACAAAGCATTCATAAGGTTCAATCAGCCACTGCACGGTGCGAGGCAGTGCCTCATACTGAACTGCAGTGCGCTGAAGTAAAGTAGTGCATGTACTACTTTTTTTTTGCACATCATGCCTGAACTCCACCGCAAAGAGTCCCCCATACACACTTGCCATTTTTACAGCTGCTGTTTTTGGCTTTTGACATTTTTTCCTACAGCTAGTAAACCCCCCAGCATGTTATCCTATGTGTCCATGGACACAGACTGTAATCAACGTTTTTTTGGCTTGGAGAAAAACCCCAGGAATAGTGGGTTTCTAGAGGAGTTTTTTAGCTGTAAAAATGCTCTAACGCTGAAAAACGCAGCAAAACATGGTAAAATGCCGCAAACCGGCATTTTTTTACTTTTTTCACCCCCCAAAAAAAAGTTTGGTGGTAAAAAATGCTAAAAAAGCGCAAATGCGGAAAAACGCTGCTAAACATGGCAAAACGCCGCTAAATGCTAATGCAAACATGCTAAAAAGAGATGAAAAACTCACGTTTTTAACATGACTTTACACAGCTAACATTACCAGCGTTATCAAAACGTCCAGTGTGAATGAGGACTGAAGTGGTGTGAACCGGGCACACAGGATATTCATTTAACTCCCCAGCAATTACTGCAATTACTGTATTGGAAATATTTTGTGAGGGTTGATCCTTTAATAAAGACAATGATAAAGTCTAGGTTGGTGTTTCATTACCTCTACTATATGCACATCCTGTTTCTCTTGTTATATTTTGTATGCTCAGTGGGTCCTCCTTGATAAAGAGATACATCTATAGATTCCAGCTTTCTAATTGGCGTTCTAGAACCTTTATATAGATTGCTCCTAGATTGTAAGCTCGAAAGAGCAGGGCCCTTGATCCCCTCATGTTTTGCATTGTATTGGTATTGTTCTGTCACATGTTCTGTCTCCCTTTGTAATGTACAGCGCTGAGCGAACTATTGGCGCTTTATAAATACTGTATAATAATAATAATAATACCTTATAATTGTAATGTCTAATTGGAGTTCCAGAAGCTTCATTTAGACAAACTGTGTATACCTGCATTACTAGCCTTGTTTCACTATAAATAGTGCAGAGCTTATATAATTATCTTTAATTATGCACACTCGTGCTTTTACAACAGTTTAAATGAAGCAACCTGTCCTTGGGTTATCTGACGCTCTATGAACTAGAGATACATAGTACATCTGTCAGCTTATGTCATACTGCACAGTTACTGATTACATGGATGTTGTGGTGCCAGACACAGATCAATCTACAGTCAATAGTTCCCTATGACATTTTCCTCCAGATTTTTTACATCCCTTTTGTAATACTTAAAGTGACAGTAAACTCAGATTAAAAAAAAGAAAAACATTCTATTCAAATATGTATTCACAACTAAAAAAAGTAGATTCTGTTATTTCTAAATCCAAAAAGATATATGTGTTTGGAGCTTAATATAAATATCCCCATTGTGGCACCATCCCAATGCTTTACATGGAAAGAAAAAAGGTAGCACAGGAGTGGGCAACCACACCCTAGACCAGGGTGAGGGTGTCTTACTCCAAAAAAGTGGGACTTTATATGTGCCATTCAATGGGAAAAATGTACAGTACAATTGAATATAGTATAAAAAACATATACAATTGTATTGGTTCATTCAGTTAAAAAGAAGAAATATTTCATATATTAAAAACATACAGTCTCAAAGTCCAACAAGATCATACAGTTGCTTTATGTATTGTGGAAGTATACAATAAGCGTATAGGACTGATGCGTTTTGCTATGTTTGCTTCCTCAGAATCCATGCTGGAGATGAACCAGTAGAGTCAATAAAAAGTGCAATCATAGAATACAGTATGACAAACAAAATACATTCATGTAACAAACCAAAAACATAATAAGGTTAAATAGTGGGAGGGAAAAGGGAGAAAGAGAAAAGGAAAAAAGGAAAAAAGAGAGAGAGAGAAGAAGGGCCCCAAAAATAGAGCCCAGATCTCACCACCTACTCCTCCTCCAACTAAAATGCCAGGGCCAAGAGGTGAGTCCCAGCCTGTGGAGTGATCCAAGGGGGGACTGAACAGAGGGGTCAGGATTAAGCAAGCACCTCAAAGCAGAGGCATACATAAATGTAATTAACATGACACTCACCTAAACCACATACAGCTATATCTTGAAGTTGGACCCTTGCTTAGAAGTCACCTTTTTCATAGGGGAAAGAATCTCACCCAACAAGATCCCCCAAGGGATAGTGGATAATGGACACTGTATAATTATGTAAAACACATACAACAAGTGGTCCATAGAGTCTTTCCCATTGTTTTTACATTTCTACACATTTTTTCTAAGTAGGTCAATGTTTATCCCAATCATGTTTAAATACACTCACTGTTACTCGACTTACTACCTCTGAGGGAAGTCTATCCCAAGCACCAACCACCCTTTTGGTAAAATAATACTTTTTAAGATTAGTTTTGACCTTTCCTCTCGCTAGTTTGTGGTCATGGGGGTTATTTAATAAAACTGCATGGTGCAAAAGCTGGTGCAGCTCTGCATAGAAACCAATCAGCTTCCAGCAGGGGCAGACTGACAACTCATGGGGCCCCCGGGCAATAGGGGATCATGGGGCCCCAGTGACCTTGCCCAAACTCAAAAAAGCCTATGAAAAGGTACCAGGGGCATCTCATGAGGCCCCTTACTGACCCCGGGCTCTCGGGCAGTGCCCAAGTTTCCAAATGGTCAGTCCGCCCCTGGCTTCCAGGTTTTACAGCCAAAGTTTTATTGAACATGTTGAATTTAGAAGCTGATTGGCTACCATGCACAGCTGCATCAAATTCTGAGTGTTCCAGTTTTAGTAAAACTCAACCACGTCCCCGTGTTCTTGATCTTGGCTTCATATTGAAAATACTGCCCTCCTGAACCTTATTTACCCCCTTAATGTGCCTAAAGGTTTTATTCATATCTCCCCTCCTTTTCAACAGACTGTACATGTTAGGTTCCTGAAGTTTCTCCTGATATGTTTTACCACTCAAGCCTTTCACCATTTTTGTTTCCCATCTCTGGACTCATTCTATCTTATCAATATATTTTTGTAAGTGAGGTCTCCAGATTTAAACAGAGTTTTTTAAATGAGGTCTAACTATAGATCTATATAGGGGGATCAAGACTTACTTCCTCCTGCCAGGGACCCCGCCAGTGATGCATCCTAGAATTCTATTTGCTTTTCCCACTACCTGGTCACACTGTTTGCTCATTTTGCAATAATCTGAAATAAGTACTTCCAAATGTTTTTCCTCTGTAGTGCTGGCCAACTGTACCCCCAATATTGTACTCTGTCAAAGCATACTTCCAGCAATACCAAATCATGTTTCATGTTACAGACACCTCCAGGGATGTCAACCCTATAGCGTACCTTTATGTCATACATGCCTTACCCAACAACCCTTTAGTCATATCACTTATATATAGATTAAATAGACCAGAACCTAGTACAGAGCCCTGGGGTACACCACTAGAGACTGGTCTCTGTTCATACTGAAGCCCATTTACAACCTGGTATCTATCCTTTAGCCAACTGCATATCAATTGAACTACCCAAGAGTTAAGTCCAGGCTTGTACAAAGTTTTTATTAAATCATTATGTGAACTGTATCAAATGCCTTGCTAAAAGCGAGATAGGTTATGTCCATAGCACCACACTGGTGTAAAGCATTAGTGATATAGAGATATACTGTAGTCTGACATGATCGGCCCTCAGTAAAGCCTTGCTGCTTTGGGTCCAGCAAGTTGTGTGTTTTTAAGTGATCAATGATCCTTCTTTTCAGGAGTGATTCTATTAACTTGACTACAACCAACGTTAAATTCACTGGCATGTAATTGCCAGCTTCAACCTTACTGCCCTTACTGAGAATAGGCTCAATATTGGCTGTCTGCCAGTCATGGGGAACATTTCCTATCCTATTTAGCTTTTGGAGTATATACTTCAAAAGTATAATAGATGCTAAAATACCCACAGGCTAAATGTTGACTGGGCCAAAACTTAGTTCAGTAGCAATGACTAAAGTCCAGACCACCAGGTACAGGATACATCTGAGGCTATGTAACCACCAGTGCATGGAAAAGATGTTGGTAATATGTCAGGGGAAGGGAAAGAAAAAGAACCAAGAAAATGCCAAGAGGGCGCCAGTTAAGAAAAGAGAAAGAGAAGTGGAAGGGTAACACTCCTCCCCACTGACCTGGTACGCCAAGCCCCATGCTCACAAGTGCAGCATTCCTTTCGATATGGAGAACTAGTGTGTATAAGAGCTTCATATTTCGAAGTAGCTGAGAACTATGAGTAGAAGCAACTCTTGATTATATTTAATTTAATTTACTTTGGCCAATCACAAAGCTACAGCGTGGGGATGCTTTTTTTCCCCCAGAAAAATCCAGGATACAGCTTCTGGTTGCATTGATCAAATGAAGAAGGATGGGCTTCTTAGGAAGTCTTCTTAGGAATATTATTGAACTTCTGCCCAAAAACTGCAGGAAAGACCATGTCCAGAATACATGGAAAAGGTCATCTGATGCTGCTTCACAGATACTTCTAGCCCTTGGTGATGCAGAATACTAACCCATCAAAAGCTTAAATTCAAATTCCTGATATTTCATGGAAAGCAGTGACTTTTGCGTAAAATACAGGACTCTGCCTTGTGGTCCCATGAGAACTGTAACTTCCAATCCCTGTCCTCATTTTCACAGGTATGAAGGAATAAAATGCAGAGTTTAATACAGTACAGAGAACGTACAGTATGTCTGAGGTCTACTTTATGATCCATAGCAACCTTTTTTTGGTGGGCTTCCCTTAAAATTGGGCTTTTGTTTTGAGGTTCAGAATTTTGAGTTTTTCAGTTCATTTTTTTGGAATAAATTGTTTTCATTTTATGTTATTTTAGGTTATATAGCTGGACTTAACCTATCCAAAACCGAGCTCCCGGTCTTCCCCCCACCCCGTGCCCCCCCCATCTTCTCCATCACTACTAACAATGCTACCATCTCTCCCACCCCACACGCCAAAGTCCTGGGTGTCACCCTGGACTCCCACCTCTCCTTCCTACCCCACATCCAACTGCTATCTAAATCTTGCAGGCTCCACCTCCGCAACATCTCCAAGATACGCACATTCCTCACCCCAGACACCACCAAACAACTCGCACATTCCCTCATCATCTCACAACTGGACTATTGCAATTCCCTTCTCACTGGCCTAGCCAAACGAGCGCTATCCCCACTCCAGTCGATCCTAAACTCAGCAGCTAGACTCATCCACCTCACCAACCGTTCCACATCTGCCTCCCCCCTCTGCCAATCCCTTCGTTGGCTCCCGATTGCCCAACGCATCAAATTCAAACTGCTAACTCTGACCTACAAAGCCATTCACAATGCCGCCCCAAACTACATAACTGACCTGATACCCAAATACTACCCTACCCGTGCCCTCCGCTCCTCACAGGACCTACTACTCTGTAGCTCCCTGGTCTCCTCCTCCCACGCTCAATTGCAGGACTTCTCCAGGACTTTCCCCATCCTCTGAAACTCCCTACCCCAATCCATCAGACTGTCGCCTACCCTCCTCACCTTCAGGCACACCCTGAAAACCCTCCTCTTCAGGGAAGCCTACCCCAACCTCACCTAACACCCGATCTCACCTAACAACTAACCTCCTCCACTCCTCCCGCAACTCCATCCCCCACAGCCATCTCCTCCTGTACCACCTTCCTCTCCCTCCTAGATTGTAAGCTCGAAAGAGCAGGGCCCTCGAACCCCTCGTGTAGTGTATTGCTACTGTATTGTCTCATGTTATGTCCCCCCTGCTACTGTACAGCGCTGAGCATACCCATTGGTGCTATGTAAATACTGTATAATAATAATAATATTTCAGGGTGTATTAGTTGGACATTTTCATTTATTTTGGGAATATGTTATTTATATTGCATGTTGACATGGTCTTTATAAGGTGAAAGTCTTTTTTTTTTAAAAAAGGAGGTTATTGGGAAAGAGTGGGGGATTATACTGGATCCAGAAGTTCCCTTTATAATATGGGGGTTTCCAAATATCTAACCCCCTCCCAAGTGAATGAGTACAGGGATACAAAAGTACACCTTACAAATTGTCACAAAGACTTAAATGTAATAAACAGACATACACCTTAGAAAAAGTCCTTAACACAAATCCAATTTTCCTTTTCTAACATAAAGTAAAGCAAACTAAATGCAATGACAATGTAAAAATTGCAGTAAACATAGAATACTGATAAGTTGCTATTGGCATACTGACCTGACAAAGCATATGTGCAGCAAGTTCATTATGAATAGCTTATACAACTTACTTTATAAATAAGAAGATACTGCATATGAGCAGTTTGTTCAGAATCTTGAATAAAATACATTTCTTCTAGGCAGTATTTAAAATGACGTATGTATCTGTGTAAGTTATAGGTCTGTATATAACCTCATTTTTATGTACAGTGTTCCAGAAGTATTGGTTCTAAATATTAATAGTTGATTATAAAGATGTACTACTTGGCTGCTTCAGGTTTGGTTATGCTACATTTCAGCCAGTAGAGGGAGGCAGATGACTAGTTATTGAACAATGCTACCCCTTGTTCAGTTAGGAGGTTGTCAAGTGCTGTAAAAATATGTATTTGCATTTACCTAAACACAATACAGCAATCTGTTTACTTATTATTTGTATTAGACCTTTAGCTAAAAAGGTTTAGTGTACTTAAGCAGCATTTAAACATTATTGTGGAAACAGTTAAGACCACAACCTATAAATACAAGTCACATGCTTTTTATTAGGTTCAGTTAAGGTTTTATAAGTGTTTTGTCTTACACGTCACATCTAGTCTGTTAGGGCCAGGATTGTTGGGTTATTGTATGTGTTTAAACACATGTGTAATGAATTCAAGGCATATATATTTAGTCTTATCTATTTGGAAAGTTATTATCTCTGCAATTATCTGCTGTGAAGCACATCAATTACACAATGCTCCTTTTAACACAGGTAACTACGTAAACAGTAATCTGTCACTCAATATTAAAGGCAAAACCAAGGATGGCCATATTTAGCACAGGCATAACTCTGATTCAAAATGTCAGGCACTAAGATCCAAAAACGTGGGGCGGAGTTTACGGTGCTGACGTCACGCCGCTGCACGATTTCGGGTTGGCAGTGGCTGTTTATGTAAGCGGACATCTCTTTGCTTCATTTGTTTTTTAATTTATTGGATTTTAATAAATATTACACTATTGGAAGTCTATTTGCTCTTGGAGAGCTTTATTTCACTACAGTTCGGCTAGACAGAATGACACCCACCAACAGAGTCTCATGTCAAGACACATGTGCTTTTGGAATCTTTGTTTAAGCACAGGGGCGTTTATGCTATTGTAGTGGCATCCATCATTTCTGGTGAGTCTTCAATTCATTGGGAGACGGTGGCAGCAATGTTGAATTGCATTGTTTAGCTGCAAGCAAGAGCACTTTATTGTGGTGGATGGACATTATTTAAATTTATTTCACTATTGTTTTTGATATCACAGACATTTATCACATTATATTTGTTTTGATACATTTCAGTTTCACTATCATATGTTTGTTGCTACACTTTATGTTTTGGTTATATATTTAGGCTTGTATACTACCTATTGGTGTTAGCTGCTTTCCATTCTCAGTCAGTGCAGATATTGTTTATTTTATTTTATAAGATCTAAAAACTGTCATTCGAATTGCTTCTGCCAGGACCAGCCGTCATCTAGGCAGAGAGATGTCACTCATCACCAATAAGTGAAATGAGCTCTAATTTACCCAAACGATGTAAAATATTTCAGGATGATAACAAGTTGTTGCAATGCCTGGATGGACATGTCATTAACGTAGAAGTCCAGGCTCTAAGCTTAAAGTGGTACTAAAGTTTAATTAAAAAAAAAAATTCCCACTACAAAGTAATGGCCTGAAGTACTAGTATGCTTTGCATACTAGCACAATATGAGAGACTGAACTTAAAATGAAGCCCTCCAGTGACACATTCTCACTGCTGACAGGGCTTCCATCTTCACCCGGTCTTCCTTCCAGGTTTGCAGACTTTGGCCGTTTGAATGGCCGAGCCACAATGATATTACTCCCATGCATGCTCACGGTGCACTGGCGATGTGACGTCACTGGCTGCAGAAGTAGTGAATATCCTTGTGCCTACAGGCTTTATTATAATCTTACCTGTAGGTACAAGTGAGCAAGAAATGTTTACTACCGCTTATAACCTACTCCCACCCCCCTTCTAACACCTATTTCCACTACTCTGTAGGAAGCTGCTTATACCAACCTATTCTCAGAGCGTTGTATCCGGTCACATGATCAGCTCCCTGCAGCGGCTTCAGGGGAGAGGAGGAACAGCAAATAAAAAATGGCCACATCCCAAGTCTATAACTGGCTTATATAGCAAGAACACATAAACAGGCATCACATAGTGAATAAAGGGGAGAGAACAATGTTCTAGGACAAATTGTCAGCCAGCTTGCTAACAACCGAATTAACCTGTCTAACAGTATGCATTTATAACAGGGTGTTTAGTTAGCACACATTTGCAAATACATACGTAAGCCATAGAGCCACATCACGGCACCCTAATAATCTGTGGTCCTAACTCTACAATTTCTGAGAGTCCCCATAGTAGAGGCACATGTATTTAATGGATAGATCAAGGGCAGGTGGACCTGAGGGAGCCCACCCCTCTTAAAGGCAAAGGAGAGGAGGAACAGCTGGCAATGGATGCCATATAGTTAGCCTATGGGTGAATTAACTGCCCAGGCATTCCATCTGTTGTCACGTCTCTCTCCTCCTCTGAAGACAACTGCTGGGGAGATCATGTGACCAGACCAAGTTAGAAGAGGGTTGATAGCTGTTTTAGGCTCAGTTACTGTAGTTAGACGCTGGAATTCTACTTTAACCACTTGACCTCCAGAGGATTTACCCCCCCCCCCCCCTTAATGACCAGGCCTCTTTTTGCTACTCGGCGCTGCACTAATTCAACTGATAATTGCACGGTCATGCAATGCTGCACCCAAACGAAATTTACGTCCTTTTTTTCACACAAATAGAGCTTTCTTTTGGTGTAATTTGATCACCTGTGCGCTTTTTATTTTTCACGCTATAAACAAAAAAATGCCAAAATGTTTGAAGAAAAACAATATTTTTTACTTTCGGCTATAAAAAATATATAGTAAACTCAAAGTTGGTTATAAATTTAGGCCAAAATGTATTCTGCTACATGTTTTTGGTAAAAAAATCCCAATAAGTGTATATTGATTGCTTTGTGTGAAAGTTACAGCGTCTACAAACTATGGTATATATACTGCAATTTACGCCATTTTTTTGCTATACAGCGCTGCGCTTAATGGACAATTGCGTGGTCATGCAATACGGTACATAAATGAAATTTACATCCTTTTTTTTCCCACAAATTGAGCTTTCTTTCGGTGGTATTTGATTGCCTGTGCAGTTTTTATTTTTTGCGCTATAAAAAAAAGGCTGACAATTTTGAGGAAAAGAAACAATATTTTGAACTTTTTGCTATAAAACATGTCCAGTAAAAAAAATTTAAAAATCAAATTTAGTCATAAATTTCTGCCAAAATGTATTCTGCGATATGTCTTTGCTAAAAAAAAAACCAATACGTGTAAATGAATTGGTTTATATGAAAGTTATAGCGTTTACAAATGGCGGGAAAGATACTGGGATTTTTAGTTTTTTTTTTATACTAATAATGGCGGCGATCAGCAACTTATGGCGGCAATCAGTGACTTATGGCGGCGATCAGCGACTTATGGCGGGACTGCGGTGGACATTCTGACATTGGGGGGTACTGACTTGGGGTCACTAACATCCCCAGTGACACCAATACAGTGATCAGTGCAAAAAAAAAAACACTGACACTGTACTAATGGCACTGGGGAGGAAGGGGTTAAGTTTATCATTCAGGGAAAGGGTTAACTGTGTGAGGGGAGTGTTTTACTAGGGGGCGGGGGTGTGTACTGCAGGGAACACTGCTGATTGGGAGAGAGAAACTCTTCTGTCCGGATCAGCGTGTCCTGGAGCTGTCAGTGAACTGACAGAAAGCACAGCTACTGCAGCTGTGCTCTCTGTCAGCGATTACCGCCGATCACTGGGACATAGCCGGTAACGACCGGCTGTGACCCGGCGACTGACATTAGCGGCTGTGATCTGTGGTACAGGTAGGGCGGTGGCGCGCCTCCTACCTGTTTACAAAACACGTTTTAAAATGTGCTTTTGCCCAGCCGTGCTGCCCTGCCGCAGTATTTATACAGTGGCTGGGCGGCATGTGGTTAAGTAGCCCCTACTTGGCCCATTAGTCAAATGAGCTTGTCTCGTACCTGGTAGAAGAGCTTGACACGCTGAGGAAGGTCTCTCATAGACCTCGGGGTCCCCGATAGAGCAGACAGGTGGTGCAGGAGTACAGAGTGTCATGAGTGCCAATTAATCTTGCTAGTAGCAGGGCTCTCTGGATCAATCAAGGGAAGACCATCGGTAGACCACTGCGGAGAGGGAGTGCTGGATGGACACCATTGACCAGGAGACAGGAACAGGCTGGCACTGGTGACAGCAGACAGGCACAGGTTGGCAGGAGACAGGGGGTGAGCAGGCACCAGTGGAAAATAGGTAGAGGCTTGCAGCACACAGTCCAGCAGCAATAGGCAGAGTCAGATGAATTGGTTCATACAGAGGCAGACAAGTAAGGTGCAGATGCATAGGCAGGAGTGAAGTCAGGATACAGGCCGAGTCGGTAACGGATCAGTGGAGCAGCTGCACAGGCAGAAGTGAGGTCACAAGCCAGGTCTGTAGTAATAGCCAGATGCAGAGTAACAGATTGTAGGTGTGCACAAGGATGCTGCAGACAAGAGAGCACGCACTGAAGCATAGCACAGGCTCAGTTTAAATAGCCTGCTTGGCACCAAACAGATGATTGAGCATCAGCAACGGATGTGCACATGCACGTGCACATTTCCTAAGTGCATGTAAAGAAACATGAATTAGCCTACACCTATGCACAGGATATCAGTGTACAATCCAAACGCACATGTTCCTGCATTAAAAATGGCTCTGTGTATAAGTGGGTGCTGCAGCGATCGTCGGCTTGAACCGAACAAAATCAGCAAGGGAGAGTGTCACCAACACACTGAGGATCACCAATATGGGTCCAAAAGTTTTAATGAACGATCACATAGTTACAGCAAGGCAATGTTTTGGAGTTTCGCAGGACCCCTTCATCAGGCATGCACCACATGCCTGATGAAGGGGTCCTGCAAGACTCTGAAACGTTGCCTTTGTGTAACTATGTGATCATTCATTAAAACTTTTGAACCCATATTGGTGATCCTCAGTGTGTTGGTGACATTCTCCCTTCCCCTTTATGTACAGGATGTCATCCTGAAAAGTCCTCATCTGCTGGTATGCCCTTCCTGACTGAGCTATTCCTTTTCCAGTGACCCCCTATTTGTTCCACTGTCCAGGACAGGCAGTGAGCAGTAAAAACCTGATGTGGGTTCTTACACTTTCTCACTCTACCCAAAACTAAAAAAAATGTTCAGGCCGGAGTTGAACTTTATGTAGACCTGGTCACTAAGCAAATTACCTGCTTGTGAAACATCCAGTGAAAGCTGCCATACTTTATTTTCTGGGCTGCATACTATTTCTAGGACAATAACAGTGCTTAGTCTGTAACCTAGATTGGTGACCTGGCTAGCTTACACAGTGCCAAGGACATTTTCTTACAGTTCAAACCCTTTTTTTGCCTCTTTGGCAAATAATATCTTTAGGTGCTATCTTGTTCACCAGTATATTCAGGTAATGGGGTTACAAGGCCCTTGTTTGAGGTACATGCACAGTTCAGAAAAATGTTTGTCAAATAACACTTGCTTTGCATTCCTTGTCATTATTGGGCTATGTATTGTTCACTTCAGTAATAGCATGTTTTTATAAGTCTTCTAAAGTGAACTTGCCACCCATTTTAACAGTAAAAGACCTGCATGTAAGGAGATAACACAGGGTGCCTGTTACCTTTATTAGTTAGAATACCCCTCTCTGTGTGCCTCACGGGTGTTAGTTTTGTAATAGAATCAGAAATCAGCCAAAAGATCAGAGAGTTGTTAACTGTAGCTTGAAGTTTACTAAATAGGTGCAGAGTAGGATTAACAATGCAAACAGTGTCAGAAAGGCAAAGAGTAGACATACAGTACAGAACAATGTTAACGGATTGTGAAGCTGTGCAAACAGGAGTTCCTCACAATACTCAAAGGAGACACAAGCTGTGCTCTACTTCTAGGCTGAATGATGAAGGAAACCCAGGGCCTATACTACCGCTAGGCGAACTAGGCAGCCGTCTATGGTGCAGATGACCTCTGCATTACTTCTTGTTCCTCCTCATAGCCCCCTGTGTTGGTGTCCATCTCAGAGTCTCGGGGGCACAGGACCGATGTAGGATTGTTGGCTGCGAAGTCTCCATGAGATTCCAGCTCATCGCACCGGTTGGAGAGAGTGGAGGGTATGCTGGTGTCCTGCTGCTCAGGACTGCTGATAGGGTGGTAGCACCAGTCCTCCTGTAGGTGGACTGGGCACACAGGGGGCCTGAACAGTAGGGAAAACCAGCTGTGAGCAAGACAGGGAGGGGGATCGGAGCGGGTGGAACAATCACAGGAATGATGCCCTGTGTCTCCTCTCCCACCAACTTTCAGTTGCTGGATAGAGAAACACAGACACAGGGCATTCTTATGGTGATTGCTCCCCTCACCACACCTAGAGCTGCCACATTTTTTCAGTCTAGACCAGGGGTGGACTGACAACTCATGGGGCCCCTGGGCAATAGGGGATCATGTCCTTGCCCAAACTCAAAAAATCCTATGAAAAGGGTACCAGGGGCATCTCATGGGGCCCCCTACTGACAGTGCCCAAGTTTCCAAATGGTCAGTCAGCCCCTGGCCTAGACTGAGGAGTTGAAGGGGTCTCTGTGGAGGTTCCCCAGGTGTCCCCCTACCCCGCACTGACTGATGCTGATCTCCCCTGTGTTCATTGCAGTCTCCATGGTGACCTGCACTCCCCTCTTCTCTTCCTGGGCAGCAGCTGGCTGGGAATTCCGATGGTCAAGTCTCACCCCCAGAGGACATGTTTCTGCTCTGCACACAGACATCAATCACTCTGCTGTTCAGGGCCAGTGTGATGGTGTTCCTGTCGGAGACCAGAGCCCAGGATGTTATGAGTGGAGGCTGGGGGCTGGCTATGAGCTGCAAAGTGGACCTGTCACCTGCCAGCTGTTGTGGAACCAGAACACCCATCTTGCCCTCACAGCTTCTGCTGGATTTCTACTTCCACAAGAGCTGGGGAGACCCATCTGGGATCCACCTGGACAATCCATGTTTTGAATCATGTGTCCAGTTTTCAGTCCACCTGAAACCTGAAAATAATATTCAGACCAGACCAGAGGCATAGCTACAGGGAGTTGGTGCAGCTTCCTTGTTACACCTAGACAGAGGGGATGCTTGACAGCATTTACTAGAACCATTCACCTGTATTTTCCTCTTGCAGCAGCTGAATGTCATCTTCTCTTCCTCTTTCTTCTGCTGGCCCCTGTGAGCTCCCCTGGTTCACTTCCTGCCCCTTTCCCCCTCTCTTCCCAGCCATCATAGCAGGTGTCTCCAGGTGTAGGGAGCTCAGTGTCTAGTAGGTGGCAGAGGTGCATCCAATATTTATTTTTTTTTGCGGGGGTGCAAGTAGCTGATCTTGCCTAGTGCTAAAACTAGTCTAGCACTGGCTCTGGGGACACCGGTGCTCTCTTTAAAGTGTCTGTAAACCACTTCAATGATTAGTCCTCAAAAGCATAAAAGCCAGTGACTCGGTACAATCCTCCATATGCAAAGCCTTATTGGCTCACATGGTAAAATCCATAAACATAGGGTTTACACGCAGGGCTGGTGCTGGAATATTTTGCACCCTAGGCAAGTTACTTGTGCCCCCCACCCCACAAAAATAAAAAGTTTTAAAAAAGTTGAGTATATTAAATCAGCAAAACATGAAACTGCTAAATGTCTTTTAATTTGCAAAAATAAGTGCCATAAGATGCCACCAGCACCATTAGTAAAGACAAAATCAGTGTCACAGACGGACTGCATCTCAGGATGGCAGTAGCAGGTGACAGTTGCTGTGAGTGGAGGATGTTGGATCCACACATTCCAGGCAATGGCAGGGAGATAAAACACTGTGACAACAGGCAGCTCAGCCCACACACACAGAGAACACCTGAACTGAGAGATCCCACACAGTGACAGATCCAACAAAACACACCACCAATAACACTGACTCAGATCAGCAGGCACTAAAAGAGCAGGCTGTGGGATTGTGATGATGTCATCACTCACTGACACATTGCACATGTGATAGATGTCCAGCTGGTTGGGTCACTCACACAGACACGAGACATCAGAGTCAGACATTACCTGCCTCCGCAGGTGCAGCTCCACCTCCACTGATGAATGGGAAAAGAAGGGCTGAAATTCCACAGCGATCAGCAGCTGCCAGCCAGCTTGCAGTAAGGGACAGAGTCTGGGAGGAAGACTAGAAGGAGCATCAGCTCAGCTGCTACACTGGCCCCAGACACCCAACATCTTCCCTGTCCTTTCTTCCTCCCCCTCTGCTGCCCCTGCTATTAGCCTAAGGATCATTCATGACGTGGTGGCATCCCACACAGCCTGTGCTGCTTCCAGGTGCCCCTAGATGGCAGTGTGCCCTAGGTGGCTACCTAGTTTTCTTAGTGGAAGCACCGGCCCTGCTTACACGTTTCAACAACTAAGCCTTAGTCATAGCACCATATGCTTTTGTAATTTTTTCTGCTTTTGAGCACTTTTTCACAAAAAATGTCTCAGTGGCTATATCAGGGAACTAGGATTCAGTACAGCAAATTCTCTATAAGTCAGTATAATAATCTTTCAGCGTCTGTGATATCCTCAAAACTTTTTATATACGTGCTGTCAGATTTAATCCACCTTCATGAAGATATTCCTTTAATCCGTGAAATCATCAAAAAAAGAAAACTCAAAATAGTGCATTATCCCACACAAATATACAAAAAACATATAATCACCCTGTGGTTGAACACGGTTTTGGAGTATATGAAATTGAGAGCTAGAAACAAGTTTTGATAGGGTAAGGGTGTTTAATACAGCCATTTAGATATGGACACTAAGTGGGGTGACACGTCAGTAACCACAGGATAATTATATGTTGTTTGTATATTTGTGTGGGATAATGCACTATATTGAGTTTTCTTTTTTTGAGAATTTCACGGATTAAAGGAATATCTTCATGAAGGTAGATTAAATCTGACAGCACGTATATAAAAAGTTTTGAGGATATCACAGACGCTGAAAGATTATTATACTGACTTTTGAACTTTCGGGGGTGAAAGTGAAACTTTTGCATCTAGGGAGATTTAGGATTATTTAGAGTGATTATTGTTAGGTTAACCGCATTTGTGTGAAAAATTCTCTATAGGCTTTATAGTAACAGAGACCAGAGAATAATAGGTTCTTAAAGTTCTATGAGTACATTACACAAACAGTTATTGGTGCTTATCCTCACAAACAGCAAATGAAGTCCAGGATAGGTCTGGTGAATAGCTAGAGGGATCTCAAGGCTGGTAACACACATGAGTGGATGGAGAAGTCCCAAGGCTTGTAACACAGGTGAGTGGCTGGCAGAGTCTCAGGGCTGGTAACATAAGTGAGTGGCTGGAGGAGTCTCAGGGCTGGTAACACAAGTGAGTGGCTGGAGGAGTCTCAGGGCTGGTAACACAGGTGAGTGGATAGAGGAATCTCAAGGCTGGTAACACAGGTGGGTGACTGGTGGAGTATCAGGGCTGGTAACATAGGCGAGTGGCTGGAGGAGTATCAGGGCTGGTAACACAGGTGGGTGACTGGAGGAGTATCAGGGCTGGTAACACAGGTGAGTGGATGGAGGAGTCTCAAGGCTGGTAACACAGGCGGGTGGCTGGTGGAGTATCAGGGCTGGTAACATAGGTGAGTGGCTGGAGGAGTCTCAGGGTTGGTAACACAGGTGAGTGGATGGAGGAGTCTCAAGGCTGGTAACACAGGCGGGTGGCTGGTGGAGTATCAGGGCTGGTAACATAGGTGAGTGGCTGGAGGAGTCTCAGGGTTGGTAACACAGGTGAGTGGCTGGAGACTCAGGGCCACCTGAAGTGCAGTACTCTGATACCAATTGGAGAAGTGCTTTTCGCAGTAGCTGGGTCTTTCGTGGAATTTGCATGCTATTGGCTCTGGCATGGTTGCCTGCACCCTGGGACTAACTGGCTGCAAATGACTTGCCCAGCCACCTCTACCTTTCAGATGAAGTCTCTCTGAGCTGCTGAGTGCGAGAAGCAGGGAAACTTATATTCCACTGAATAATTATAGTGAATACTTGTGAGCTATTATGAATCGAGGTGTTCAATAAGTTCTACAAGTGTATGGGGTGCGCTGGCACTTGCACTGACTCACTTAGCTAGTGTGTATAAATGATAGAAAAAAGATTGCGCCGCGCTCCTATATGTTTATATATACAGCTTAAGCTTCTAAAGTGTATCAAATAACAATATTACCAAATATGAACTGTGATTATACCACTAAATGCATATGAAATAATACATATAGATAGCATGCATGGTAAATAATCCTAGAGCAATAGTGCCTTAATGGGTGCCACGGTATAAACCTATGTTGCACCTATATATAACTGTGTATACTCTATATTAATAGTGCAAAAGCATATGTGCACGTGCTAATATTAAACAAATATATATACAGTCTTTAAAGTAAATGTGCAGGTGAATATTCTGTTCCTTTTCTCCGAGTGCTAGATGGTCTCCTTATATGCTCACCTCTATATTTGCCTGAATGAAACCAGGCAAATACGCTTTTTATCCTTCCAGGATAGATGAAATGGGATGATGCCTTTGCTCTAGCCGTCCTATGAGGTGGACATGCATATGGATGGATCCTCCTGTTATCTCCTTTATCTCCCTGTGTATCTATGAGTACACTGAATAGCTCTCTTGGGATCTCCCAATTGATTCCAATCAAATTCCCCCTGATGAAGTCACATGACCCTGTGACGCAATGCGTAGGGGAGGGGCTCTGACGTCACGACATTGCACTGGAGAAGCGAGCAGATCCGAGCACAAGCACAGGCAGACAGCACTGCAGGGGCAGCTCCAGAGAGGTTTCTTTTTACCTACTTTTTACCTGCTGATTGCCATCCATGCCTGTTTGGATCATATATGAGCTGCATACCATCAAGTTATACCTGTTATTGGCAGAAATAAATCCATCTTGTGTATAAGGATAAGACACTATGGTCTGCTTTTTCCTCTTTTTTGACCAAACATCCCATGAGCTGATATAAGGAGGAGTGAACGAGGAAACAACCCCAGGAGGGGAATTGGGAGATCCCAAGAGAGCTATTCAGTGTACTCATAGATACACAGGGAGATAAAGGAGATAACAGGAGGATCCATCCATATGCATGTCCACCTCATAGGACGGCTAGAGCAAAGGCATCATCCCATTTCATCTATCCTGGAAGGATAAAAAGCGTATTTGCCTGGTTTCATTCAGGCAAATATAGAGGTGAGCATATAAGGAGACCATCTAGCACTCGGAGAAAAGGAAAAGAATATTCACCTGCACATTTACTTTAAAGACTGTATATATATTTGTTTAATATTAGCACGTGCACATATGCTTTTGCACTATTAATATAGAGTATACACAGTTATATATAGGTGCAACATAGGTTTATACCGTGGCACCCATTAAGGCACTATTGCTCTAGGATTATTTACCATGCATGCTATCTATATGTATTATTTCATATGCATTTAGTGGTATAATCACAGTTCATATTTGGTAATATTGTTGTTTGATACACTTTAGAAGCTTAAGCTGTATATATAAACATATAGGAGCGCGGCGCAATCTTTTTTCTATAACTTATATTCCACTGGTGTGTCCAGGAGTCCTGCTGATGGTGGGAATAGGAGTTAAAAGGAGCACCTGCATCCTGCACAGTGATTAAAGGGGCACCCTGCTACAGTTTCACTTTGTTACTAGGGGCTTAAACTCTTTAACTTCAGGAAAAAGCCCTGCTGTTCCCATCTTTATTGAAAGTGCTGCTGTCAAGCGAAGTGCCTATTGGTTGACTGTAGGTGGCTATTTTTAGGTGGGGTTTTCACTTTTCACTTAAATAGACAGAAAGTTTTAGTTCAATCCTGGTTTAATTAATCACAATTAATCATTATTTTTTTTCCATCAACTATACATTTTACAGATGTGCAGCTACAGGAATATATAGTATATAGCAGGAAAATATGTGTTTTGTATAACTGTACAGTAGAAGGAATACAGCTGTGTTTACAGAACTGAATGGCTTTTATTTCTTCCGAGATAGGTTTATCTGAGAAGCATGTGGCCAATGGTGTAGAAATGGAATGCAGATGAGTAATAAAGATTAGCCTTGTTACTCCGTGCTTACACAAAGCAGTATATTATACAACTAGGGGATACAGTTGCATGACCTGCAGACCATAATATGATAGCACAAACAAAACTGAAGTAATGTACAGGAGACAATAGGTTTCAGAGAAAATGTAACCGAATATCTAAAATAGCTGCCATTTCATCAGTGCCTTCATCAGCTATTTAGTGTACAATAAAACTTTGTTGGGTATTTGAACATATTTTTTGTACTGAGCTTTACAAATCTGTTCTGCAATACAAAAGTTAAACCCAGTGTCAGGACAAGGTTTACTAGTACCCAAGGTAAAGATAAGTACAGATCCTCCATCCCGAACTGAGATGGACGGTGCTTGCCCATCTGCATGTACAGTGGTGGAGGATATGTATGATATCCACTGACTTTAGAAAAACTATTCTTTGTCCATGGAGAACAAAATGGAATGGAGGTTGTGACATTTCATTTAGCCATGTTAAGCTCTTTCCATTTCAGCACTGCAGTCTCAGTCTGTCTCTTCAACATATGACACATCCAGGTGTGTTGGATGCCTTTGTCCTTGACATGTGTTGTAGGTTTTTTTCTCTGATACCTGCGTCACTACAGGACACAGGATATCCCCAAGGTATAGCATGTTCTAAATACAGAACAATATGCAATCTGCACATAAATTAGGTGCATGATTTTGAGTCAACAGTTGTTAAAACAGTATTAAACCCAAAAGCAAGCATTTATTCTACTTCAGCCTGCCAATTCACAGATGTGGTAGCTGCATTACTTTTCTTTTTTAGGCTTTCTTTCCCTTATTTTCACCTGGTGATCTGGTCAGTAAGTCTGTTTTTATTTCTTTTGCAAAAGAACAAGCGGACCGGCAGATGTACCAGTTAGAGGGAGACAAACTATTTAGCACTGACAGGTGTGCTGACAATGATCAGATTTTATTTATGTATGTAAAACGTTTATCCTAAAGGAAAAAAACTTTTGCTGTAAATGCATATACAGTGTGAGCTTGAGATTGGCTTCAATTTGTTAGTGTATCTAAATCTGCTAGTGCATCTAACACCCCCCCCTCAAGATTAACAAGGTTGCTGTCCAAAGGTGCCCCCTGTGCTCCTTCATCCAGAGTATAGGCACCATATTACAGGAAGAGTGTTACCGGCCAGATTACCAGGTGAAAACAGAGAGAAAAAAGCCTTAAAAAAAGTAATGCAGCCACCACATATGATTGGTAAGTTCCAATACATTACATTTTTTCTTTTGGGTTTAATACCGTTTTCACACATGGCTTGAGTACATCTGCATTTATCTCTGGCTTATTCATGAAATTACCAGTAAAAGATATATATGGGTTTCAGAATAAATACAAACGTAACTTGTTCAACCATAGCAAACAATGAGATTTACGTTTTTGGAGTCAGATTAGTGAAATATTAATTGTAATTGGTTGCGGTTATAAGTTAGGAATCTCTGCATATTATCCTTTGTATTACTGCAGAGGTCTCCATTCTTCTTGAGTTTGATTGTGTAATACACCTGTGCTTAACAATACTGGGGCTGATAGTTCAAGAACAGACAGTTATTGTTTTGTGTGGCAACAAATCAAATGTCAAGTTTCCAGTGTAAAATAAGAAATAAAACCTGAAATCTAAGGAGCTGCTGTTCGCTACACAAAAATAATTAGTTCCTCTGGATTTTATAAATCTGTCTGGATACATTCATGCACCTGAATGAAATGTACATTAGACGACATCTTTATTTATCTTGATATCAAACCAGTCACTATCCACTGTAATTCAGTCAGCAGGAGAAATGCAGCATGGACTGCCTGCGGCTAGGTACAGAGTGTTTCTTGTATAAAGAATTAGGCCAGTAAAATCTCCATTATATAGCTTATCATTGAGGTAGTTTTCACTAATAATGCTATCATTATATAACTGTACAAGTTATGGAACGTGTATTAGAAAAAGGGCCAAGACTGGGATAGTAATACAAAGGTCACTTTCTCAACTTCTAAACCAGTACTTAATGATTTTTATAGTGTTGTAAAATCTGTGCCTTCTTCAGCAATTATCTAAAATGGAAACATCAAGGGAGCATACAAGTGAAATTGTGTGATCATAATGTAGCTCTACCCTGCAGGAGCCTCTGGTGATGATGGGTCCTCAGTTCTGCCATGACTCCTAAAACTGCTCATTCTCTACTGACACACCCAAGTAGTGGTGGAAGACCACTTGCACCTGGATAACTTAAGCTTTAGTAAGTCACAGGTATAATAATGCTCGGAAATTAGGCCAAAGACTATGAAATGAAAAGTTAAGTATATTATATCAAAACAGGTAAACAGTGCAAGACTTGGCATCACCTATTGTCAGATGCATTGCTTTGGCCAATCACAGTGCACTGTCAGGGAGCATTGCATTGTGGGTGGCACCCTTTTGGAGAACACCCTTGCTGTTCATGTGTTCACTGAACATACAGCCCAACACTACTGGTACACCTTGATGTGCTTGTTACAGTCCCACACTGGCAAGACAGTAAACCCACCCACAGCTATTCCTTAAAAGGCCTCCCCTCCTTCGTCCATCCGTCTTCCCAGGATGTGCAGTTTAATCAGGCCATAACAGAATGTTAGAAGGTGGTTTAAATCCGACAAGTCCCATAATTCTCTGCTTCTTATTCATTCTAGTGAACAAGAAAGAGTGCCTGATTACAGCAGCAAAAAAAAGGGGGGGGGGGGGTGAAAAGAAATTCACAAGAAAAAGCGGTTACATTATGGACAGAAAGCGATACCCAAAAATTTATCAAAAAATTATGCTTTATTGCAAATTTTGCACATATGTAGACATTTAGGTAAATACCACAGTTAGCCATCACCACAATATGAGACAATACCAAAAAAATAAACCTAAAACAAAAAAGTATAAAAGAAGGACGTCATGACCGTAGGGGATGTACACAAATAGTCTGAACATTTAGGACTGTGCATCAAAATTGCAATGCAAAACATAGGTACCAATGGAATATATGGACTGAGGAGCCCAGCTATATAATGCTAAAATGCTAGTATGAAATCCAACTCAGGGCAAGAATCAAAAGAAAGGGATATATGCAGCACATGAATGTAAATGCTAATATACAGTTGCAAGAAAAAGTATGTGAACCCCTTGGGATTCCGTGGAGTTTTGCATGAATTGGGCATAAAATGTGCTCTGAACGTCATCTAAGTCACAACAATAGAAGAACACAGTCTGCTGAACATAATACTACACAAACATTAGATGTTGCCATGGTTTAATTGCACATAACATGTAAACATTCACAGTGCAGGGAGGAAAAAGTATGTGAGGCCCTAGCTTAATGACTTCTCCCAGAGCTATTTGGAGCCAGGAGTGAGCCAACCTTGACTCCAATCAGTGTGATGATATTGGATGTGTTGCTGACAGCTGTCCTGCCCTTAAAAAACACACACCTGTTTTGGGTTTACTGGTTTCAAGAAGCACTGTCTGATGTGAACCATGCCTCGCAGAAAAAAGCTCTCAGAAGACCTACGATCAAGAATTATTGACTTGCATGAAGCTGGAAAGGGTTACAAAAGTATCTCCAAAAGCCTTGATGTTCATGTGTCCATGGTAAGACAGACTGTCTACAAATGGAGAAAGTTTAGCACTGTTGTTACTCTCCCTAGGCGTGGTCATCCTGTAAAAATGACTGCAAGAGCACAGCGCAGAATGCTGCATGAGGTAAAGAAGAATCCCAGAGTGTCAGCTAAAGACCTACAGAAATCTCTGGCACATGCTAACATTTTTGTTGACACATCTACAATAAGGAAAACATTAAACAAGAATGGAGTACATGGGAGGACACCACGGAGGAAGCCATTGCTGTCCAAAAAGAATATTGTAGCACGTTTGAAGTTTGCAAAAGAGCACCTGGATGTTCCACAGCACTACTGGCAAAATATACTGTGGACAGATGAAACCAAGATTGAGTTGTTTGGGAAGAATACACAACACTATGTGTGGAGAAAAAAAGGCCCAGCACACCAACATCAAAACCTCATCCCCACTGTGAAACATGGCGGAGGGAGCATCATGGTTTGGGGCTGCTTTGCTGCCTCAGGGCCTGGACGGATTGTTTTCATTGATAGGAAAATGAAATCCAGAGTTTATCAAGACATTTTGAAGGAAAACGTACGACCGTCTGTCCGCCAACTGAAGCTCCGCAGAGGATGGGTGATGCAACAGGACAATGACCCAAAGCATACAAGTAATTCAACAAAACAATGGCTGCAACAGCACAGAATACGCCTTCTGGAGTGGCCCAGTCTGAGTCCTGACCTCAACCCGATTGAAATGCTGTGGCATGACCTTAAGAGAGCGATTCACACCAGACATCCCAAGAATATTGCTACACTGAAACAGTTTTGTGAAGAGGAGTGGTCCAAAATGACTCCAGATCGTTGTGCAGGTCTGATCTGCAACTACAGGAAACATTTGGTTGAGGTTATTGCTGCCAAAGGAGGGTCAACCAGTTATTAAGTCCAAAGGTTCACATACTTTTTCCTCCCTGCACTGTTAATGTTTTCATGTTATGTGCAATTAAACCATGGCAACATCTAATGTTTGTGTAGTATTATGTTCAGCAGACTGTGTTCTTCTATTGTTGTGACTTAGATGACGTTCAGAGCACATTTTATGCCCAATTCATGCAAAACTCCACGGAATCCCAAGGGGTTCACATACTTTTTCTTGCAACTGTATGCACCAGTAAGAACTAATGCTGTAATATATGAAAAAAAACACTGTCCTCAGAAAAATATTGCTTTCTTAAGAAAAATAGGTAGATCTTGACTAATAGGCTGAAAACAGTGTCCAGAAGTAACACGGTGTGAACATGGATCTTTGGAAAAAACGTAACAATAGTGACTTCTCCACATGACATCCATCATCTGTAGTAGAAATGTCTGGGCCCTGCCAAAATGGTGTAGGGATTCTTCACTGCCAGCATGCGGACTAAATGCCTCCCTATATGTATGGCTGATGTGGAAACAATATGGATATTCACTCTGTATAGTGGAGGTAGGGTGCTGCGCACCATCTAGGAAGTGTGGCATAATGTCCCCATCCTGTGATAAATAAGTGACATGAAAGACAGTCAATATGGCAGTCACTATGTAGCCTCAAATAGAGGAGACCCTAGGGCCGTAATTCCATTTCAGTATAAACAGTGTTCCACTCACCACCCGTACAGTGAATAAAGAATGGTGCATAATATCTCCTGTTGTTGGATTCAAGTCCGGAGTCCTGGAGGCAGCCGCCAGCATCGGGACTGTAGACAAACGGGCACCGCTTCCATCCAGGTACACGTGCAGATCAATGAACGCCCAGCAAGAGCGTGTGTTTCCATGTCCCCTGCAGGACTAGGTGTATGGCACCAATGCGCCATCCGGTAGTGACGTCACTGACGTGTGACGTCAACGTGTTTCATCAGGACCAATAGAATGCATAGCTGGAAATTCTACTTATATCAGGCCAATCTCCACCCATATATGCAAATACAAACCCAGCAGAGCATTTCATTGGTAAATGGATAAAAAACGGTCATTGTAGCAATAATTATGTATACCTGGCAGTATTCACAGTGGAAGTCAAAGTAGTTACAGTATATATACCTTAGCTATACATATATAGGAAAAAACCTGAAAATACCCTGTTGATGGAAAAGGAAGTACTTTTTAGTCTAATCCAATTTCTTTTGTTTCCCTATTGATGCAGAAACACTTGGAGATCAAGTTCAACATTTAACCCTTTAGGATATAGAGTATAAACCTTATAGATCCAATGTTTTTCACGTTTTAAAAGCTCCTTACCATAATCCCTTCTTCTCTGTGGAAAATTAAGGACATAGATTCTTTTAACCCTAATACCCTCTAATTTACCTCCATGATACCTTGAGAAGTGTTGAGCTAAATTACTTTCTGGTTCATTGGATTTAATATCCCTAAAATGTTCCCCTATGCATACTTTAAGTTGCCTTTTAGTTTCCCAATATACATTTTGTTAGGTAAGCCAAGTAGATTGTTTTAAAGGTTGGTAATCAAAATGGATAAGTAAGTCACCAAGATTTGGTTCTCTTCTAGCTACAATTTGCCTGAGTACAACAGCAGAGGCATTACAGCAAAGTGAAAGTCACTGGGCACAGTAGTGTCTCTTCTCTTCCATACTTGCGTAGCCCAATACTACACTTAAAATAAGAGCCAGTAAAAATACTCTATGGTGTATCATGTTTTTAGCACCTATTGTATATATCCCATTACTTTTCTTTGTCACTGCACAGTCACTGCTGTGCTATAAAAAGGGGATCTTGCTCTGAATTTGATCTGCGGTTATACGGCTTGAAGCAAATCTGTATGGATTTCTTGGACTTCACCTAATTAAGGTGTCAAATGAACTTTGTGTGTAGAGCCCACGCAGCTATCGCTGTATCATTCTAGACACCGTCGGGTTGATTTACTAAACCTAGAGGGCGCAAAAGCTGGTGCAGCTGTGCAATGAAACCACTTCCAGGTTTTTTGTCAAAGCTTCATTGTACAAGCTGAAATTAGATGCTGATTGGCTACCATGCACAGCTGTACCAGATTTTGCACTCTCCAGCTGAGTGCCATGGTAATTCATTAAATCTTCCTTTCAGTATTCTTGCTTGCCCATACATCCTGTATGGCACCAGCAATTTGCTAACCACTGGTGAAATACTTTACAGGCTCTTGCATCTAAAAAATAATAAATGCACATTTTTTTACCTGCAAAAAAAAATGTGCATTTATTATTTTTGGTAAAAAGGTGAACTTATCCTTTGTGCTATGGTAGAATATTAGAAATTTTTAAATGAAATTTAAAATGAAGTTATGACTGTTTAACGTGTCATTGATGATATACAAAAGTTTTTAATATGAGGCATCTTGTGTTGAATCATATTGTTACTCTACTGTCTCCCCTTATTTTGTAAAGTTGGCACTATATGTATAATTCCTGTATAATATCCTGTATTATTACAGGATATTATACAAGGTAGATTTGAGTGTACTTCTGCTTGGACCCAGGACCACTATCTGCAAAGACCTAGAGCACTATTGGCTCAGTTTTTAGAGTCAGGGGAAATAGCAAAGATGATATAAAGATATAAACAGTCCTACATCCACTTTCATTATCTTATGCTATAGACCCCAGAACATTTTGATCTAGGTCCCAGGAGTGGCCCAAGTCTTTTAGAATGTTAGCAATGCCTGTGCTGTTCATGCTAATCATACTTGCTCCCAGACTTAAAGAATATGTAAACCTAACATTTCATATTTCTGACATGTGCCCGCTGTTGTCTTTGTAGTGCTTCCTTAGTGTTCATTGTGTTCCTGCCAGTCCCACTGCTTTCCTATCAAAAACTGACCACACAAAGCAGGAGAACAGAGCGTGGTCAGTTCTCTAGCTGTGCTTGGAAACTCGTAGTACTCTCCTCCAATGATCAGGCTTGTTCTTTACTAGTGCTGCTAATATTAGTTAGGTTTTAATTAGATTTTGCTTGGTACCACTTTGATCTGGATTGATTGTCATGTTATATCCTGGTATTCATGTCGGTTAGTTAATTGCATTCAAACATTTACCTGTTTATACTTTTTATGCATTGCCATTTATTTTGCATTGAAATAATATACTTACTCTATTTACAGTAATGTACAGTATTTAAGTAATCTGAGGTCTATTTCCATATGCTAATACAGCGGCGGTAGTATATTGATTTGCCAGAGGGGGTAGAGCAGTTATGGCAGAACAGAGAACCTGTCATACCAAGCGGCTCGTCAGGGGGTAAGCGCTACTTGTGTTATCATAGCACACTTCTCCCAGGTCTTCCCCTAGTGTGGACCTACTGCTGTGAAAATTATATTGTTTGTGCTTCTTCCCCCCATTGCCCCTGAGAGTGGGACAAGGAAGCAGGAGAGACATGGTGCCAAAAAGAAAATGCATACAATGAATAAACCTACAACTTCAAGAGAGATGAAACAGTCGGTGGTGCAGAGGATTTTGTCAAGCAGTCTTCTGGAAGTGTCACCAGAAGGCAACCCATGACGATCACATCTCAGATCTGAAGTAGAACTCTGGAACAACAGAAGAGTTTTGTGGCAGGCTGAGTCAGGATCATCAGCAGATCAGCGGGAGAATAGCACATAGGAGACAGATGCAACAACAGAGTAGCAGGGGCAGACTGACAATTCATGGGGCCCCCGGGCAATAGGGGATCATGGGGCCCCTGTGTCCTTGCCCAAACTCAAAAAAGCCTATGAAAAAGGTACCAGGGGCATCTCATGGGGCCCCCTAATGACCCCGGGCCATTGGGCATTACCCAAGTTTCCAAATGGTCAGTCCGCCCCTGCAGAGTAGTGAAGCAGGCAAAAGCAGCCAGGCAGGGAGGTACCAAGTGGCAGGCAGAAAAAGAGTCTGTAAGAGTTTAAGGTTGTCAACTAGCAGATAACAAGGCACCAAATCAAGTGCAGAATCAGAGTCCAAGAGACACATTAAGGTCAGACTGGATAAATAGGAGTCCAAGCAGAAGGTACAGAGAAGTCAAAACGCAGAATTATAACCTCCACGGGTGGACTGAAAACTCAGGGGGCCCCTGGGCAATACAGGATCATGGGGCCCCTGTGTCCTTGCCCACACTCAAAAAAACCTATAAAAAAGGTACCAGGGGCATTTCATGATCCCGGACCCTCGGGCAGTGCCAGAGTGCTCAAATGGTCAGTCCGCCCCTGATAACCTCCTATCCTTTACATCCATGGAAGCTGCTGTTTTAGCCTCTGTTTGATGTGCAGTTGCCATGGTGCTGCACATGTAATCAGTTATGATGCCAGCCATTTGATGCTAATGCTAATACCAGACGCAAGCATGTGTTCTTACAAACACTACAGGGCATGTGCATGAAAGCACACACAGACTCTAGCCCATCCCTGACTTCAAATGCACAGCTTCATGCTGGAACATGTACATGTGCAGATGCCCATTGCATCTGGCTCACTGAAATTCCCTGACCATAACAGTCTATGAGAATAATAAGTCAATAAAAGCTGGACAGGGCTGCCTGAAGAAATGTCTGTTTTGCTGCTCTGAGGGTCCTTCGTCCCACTTGTAAGAAAGAATCTCAGTGAACATGGCTCTAGTGGATCAGAGTGCGACAGCATGAATTCTAATGCAGTGTTTCTCAACATTTTTTCAGTCAAGACACCCTTTAAAAGTATGGACAGTCCCAAGGCACCCTTTAAAATTATGGACAGTCGTGAGGCACCCCATTCTAAAATGTGAAAAAACTATTCTAATTGTTTTATATAACGCAGCAACATCCACACATGTAGGACACCCAACATTAGAGGTGATTTATTTTTCCAAAGCAAACACACTTTTGCACACTGGTACTGACTAGTATTCCAGTGTTTCTCTTCTCCTTCAGTTTTTATCCATCACAGAGTTAATGTGACCCCAGCACTGATGGAGAGGGGCTGGGAGGGTCAAACTGGGATGCTGTGCAGGCAGCTGATATCCTCCTTATCAACTGATGATGTCATTGGTTGTCAGGATGCCGGCGGCTAGAAGGTCATAATGGTGCACAATGAAAACCTGTGACTTTGTGGAACTAAAAGGCAGGCTTGTTCCACCCGCTGGCTTGTATACAAGTTGTTGGCAATTTTTAGACATTTGGCCAAGGCACCCCTGAAGAAACCTCAAGGCACTCCACGGTACCTGGGCACCCTGGTTGAGAAAGGCTGTTCTAATGCAACAGTATTCTTTGCCTGCTTGGAAAAGATAAAGTAAGAATCAACCATAAGTGTATAGTATAGGGCGAGAAAATGACCTTACATTTTTGAGAACTAGCCTCTTTTATTCACATTGTTGTCACATTTGGTGCACTGTGACAACCAGAAACCATTTTATGACATTCCTTTTTATTCATCATACAGCTAACATTCTGCTTGTATAGTTTTGCCATCATTATTCTTTATTTTCTGTGTATTTTGTGATGCCTGCTATGAGGTAAAAAATGGTATGAACAGGCTTTATGTTGAATTTTGCAAGTCATAACCGGAATAATAGGTTAGTAATAGTCAATAAGTAGCCAAATCTCAAGTTGAAATGCACGTAGGCTCCAGAGTTTTTGTTTTATCAACCTAAAAGTGTTGTAAGGTTACCCAAAATAGATTTTTTCTATGTAAAAATATTTTACTGTGTGACACTCTTCAGTTTCTCCACTGTGTAGAAAAGAGCATCTTGTTACAGGTCTTTTTTATCTTAGCTAGCAAGATTAACGGTCCCACTGTTGGATCAAATAGCATTCTGTGCTGTAATTGTGTTGTGCCTTTTGCTCTCACAGACACTGTTGTACTTACTACTAACAATGTTATATGGCATCAATATAATTAAAGCATTTTACAAAAAAGTGGAATCATTGCCCAGTCAAAACTGTTAGTTAAACTATAAGATGGGACAGGGGGTTTGTTGGCAGCAGTAGCAGGTGGGTAGCTCAACTTTCAACTGATCAAAGGAGATGAACCTACCTCCCCTCTGAAAGTCCACTAACCGAATGAGGGCCCGATCCTACCACCAGCAAAAATTGAGCAAACAGGAAAAAGCTGTAGCAAAATTTGGATTCCCAAAAAAAGAGGAACTGGGTGGGGCAGGGGAAACGAGACCCAAGTTAGACTTATATCGGGACCACAAAGTCAATGCCTGAAACACCAAGGAGTTATAGGAGGACAGTGAACGTATTGAGATGGCCGACCACAACAGGCCCGGTAAATAGAATGGATGTATCGACTGAGACTCAAACCTAACCCAAGGGACCACTGAGTTAATGGTAGACCATTGAGCAATTTGAGAAAAATGAGCAAACAAAAAATAAAGCCAAAAGTTAGGGAGGCTGAGGCCCCCTGTATGTTGTGACTTATACAAGACCAGTGAGGCAAAACGAGGGTGTTTATTATTCCAGATAAAGTTATTGATCAGTATTTGAAAATTATCAAGGTAGGATTTAGGTACCTTTATCAGGAGTGCTCTAAATAAATAAAGGAGCTTGGATAAAATGTTCATCTTTACCACATTGACTCTACCCAAAAACTAAATAGGATACTTATGCCAAATTTTAAGCAGGGTATGAAGATGAGACACACAAGGAGGATAATTGGCAGGGAATAGATCAGTATCCCTCTGCATAAGATAAATACCTAAATAAGGAATCCGGTCCGTGGCCCACTGAAATAGAAAGGAACCACAAAGCGATGCATGCAGGGGTTGAGCAACATTAATGGGTAGGGAAACATGTTAGCCAAAAGCATCTCATCCGGGAACTTATTACCTTGAAGGACCCAGTTAAACATCTCCACCAGTGGTGTAAAAAGTTTTTTAATAACTGGAAGATAATCCATCCAGACCTGGGGCTGTAGATCGTTTCAAAGTGTTAATTACTCTAAGAACCTCGTCTAGTGTGCATGGGGCGTTAAGGGCAGAGAGTTGAGACGGGGTCAATGACGGAAGTGCTATGGAGTCAAACCATGATTCAGCCACTGGAGAAGGAACCGACTGGGAAGGAGACAGTAGGGTGGAGTAGAAATTCTTATATATATCCAAAACCTCATGGGGTAATGAACAGATATTTCCTCTGTCATTTTGTAGTTTATACACATGAGGAGGACGTAACGACTGTTTGAGCTTGCGAGCAAACAGTGGAGGCTGAGTTACTATGTAATAAAAAATTAGCCATTGACCACCGATGTGCTTTTTCAGTTTTGTGAGACAATAGTGTATTCAGCTCTAGGCGTTTTTGGGCAATCAGTTGTCTATTTAATAGAGACAGATTACCGATATGACTCCTATAGTAGGATTCTAATTCCTTAGTAAGTGCCTGAATCTTCTCTCTCCTCACTGGCTGTGAGTGACAGCAGCGGAAGGCAATGGTTACTGCTGCCACCTCTCTGTCCAGTGAGCAGAGAGAAAGCCAAGAGAGCTGCTGCTCTTGTGCACATTGCTGGATCGAGATCGGGCTCAGATAAAGTAGAGTCCTTGGCCCCAGTGATATGCACGCTCCAAGAGTCCGTTAATTCAAACAAATACAGCCATTTCATAAGAGATTTTGGAAATGCAGAGGAAAGAGGGGAAAATGTACTACTGAACAGCGGATTGGCCACCAAGTTGAAGTCTCTGCCCACATAAATACGGGAGGAGGGAAATTTTTCAAGAACACCAAAAAAATTAGAAAAAAAAGTAGCTTGAGCTGAATTTGGTGCATATACATTACCTATAGTAATTTCCCACAAAAGGAAAGTACCCTTAATAAACCTACTCTCCGGGTCCCTAAAGACCTACCGTATTTTCCGGCATATAAGACAACTTTTTACCCCTTGAAAATCTTCTCAAAAGTCGGGGGTCATCTTATACGCCGGTATACGGCATACTGACACTTTTTAGGGGGGCGGCGTGGTGCCGCCGCCGCCCCCCCCTTCCAACGGAAGGGACACTAAGTACAGGGGTGGGCAGGGGCTGTTTCTTACCTGGCTCCGGTCCCACGACGATCCGGTCCAGGAAGCGTGGCTGCTACTTCAGTTCGGCCACTGGATGTTCGCGTGGCTGCTCGGCTCCGCCTCCTCACCGGTGATTGGCCGCCAGAACTGTAGATCAGGAAAGGCACACAGGCGGCCAATCACCGGCGAGGGGGCGGAGCCGAGCGGCCCCACGAAAATCGAGTGCAGGAGCAGCAAGTAAGTGTTCAGTGTAGAGGTGCTGCTGCAACCACCTATGCTGGCTGCAGCAGCACCATACTAGAACAGGGTCAGCAAGTGTAATTGGTGTCAGTGGGAGGAATAGTGCCCCATCATTGGTGTCACTGATACCAATGATGGAGCACTATTCCTCCCACTGACACCAATGATGGGGCACTATTCCTCCCCCCCACTGACACCAACGATGGGGCACTATTCCCCCCCCCCCACTGACACCAATGATGGGGCACTATTCCACCCCCCACTGACACCAATGATGGGGCACTATTCCACCCCCCCACTGACACCAATGATGGGACACCATTCCTCCCACTGAAGCCAATGTTGGGACACCATTCCTCCCACTGACACCAATGATGGGGCACTATTCCCCCCACTGATACTAATGATGGGGCACTATTCCTGCCACTGATACCAATGATGGGGCACTATTCCTGCCACTGATACCAGTGATGGGGCACCTATTCCCCCCACTGATACTAATGATGGGGCACTATTCCTGCCACTGATACCAATGATGGGGCACCTATTCCCCCCACTGATACTAATGATGGGGCACTATTCCTGCCACTAATGCCAATGATGTGGCACTATTCCTGCCACTAATACCAATGATGGGGCACTATTCCTCCCACTGACACTGATGATGGGGCACTATTCCTCCCACTGGTGTGCATTGGAAGAGGGGTAGTCTTATACGGCGAGTATAGCCCAAACACTACATTTTAGCAGGAAAAGTAGGGGGTCGTCTTATATGCCCAGTCATCTTATATGCCGGCAAATACGGTATGTTACCTCCATTGGGAAGGAATTGTGGTGAAAAATAGCTACCCCCCTACTCTTAGAGGAGTGCAATGCATAATAAACCTGTTTATACGTCTTGTGTAATTATATAGAAATCAGACTGCAACCTTATCCCTCATATATCTTATAAAGACCCACAGAAAAAAACAAACGGAACTTTGCTGTTATAGAAAACAGACAACCTCATATTGTTGAATAAAAACATGTTTATTGAAACATATCTTCCAAAAATTTTTTTACCATAAAACAGTATTTTGGCTAGTCAGCCTATTAGTCAGCCGCGCATGCGCCCCGTAGTTCAACTTTTTTTTCCAGAATTTGTTGTACTGCATCTATCCATCTTTCTCCTCTTTCTGTAAGCTGGTGATGCTGGAACACACTAACTGTGACCCTCCTTTCATCTACAACCTAGTTCTCCCAATGTTTTTACATTTTACATCTCAACAGTGTTTCCCACACTCTCTTCAGTGTAAAGTAACTTGGTAGAGGAAGACAGAAGCTTTGTGATGGCATGGAGTGAAGGCCACACAAGATGGCCTCTTGCACATAGCCATAAGCTACAGAGTATGGGTGTACAGTGAAAAATACTTCAGTTGTTGCGACTCCCGGGAGCCACAGCTGGAGCATAATTTTGCTCTTAAAGCAGAACTTTACCCATAACAACTTGATAAAAAATGATGTTCTTTAGCAAGGAACATACATTCTACATTAATAATTATGCTACCAAAATTACTGTGTGCTGTAAATTGCCTCCAAGATTGTTCCTGTTTCTTCTTGCTGGAGGCTGCCATTTTGCTGAAGCCCAGAGCCCCTGAATGGTAGTAAATCATAAACCAGAACTAAACCCATTGATTTAACAGTTTCAAAAAACAGCTACATTCTTGGAATACTGGGATTGCTAACTGTCACATTTGCTTTTGTCCTCAACCAAACTGTCAAACCATCAAATGGCTAGTGTCATAACTGATCACATTTACAGCACCATGGCAGTTGTAGATCAAACAGATGCAGCTTTTTAGGATAGGAGGGTTTAAATCTGCTTTAAGGTTGTCAGCAGAACTGCCTCTACAAATTCAGAAGTGCCTAAATATAGAGAGGAACTAGCATGTGCAGAGCAGGGTGAGACAGTGAATTACTGGATTTTAAACAGTATAGGCACTTATTTTTAATGTTTTACATACCTGAAAAAGGGGTTGGCCTGTACTGATCTAGCAGCACATACAGTGGGGATTGAAAGTTTGGGCATCCCAGCTACAAATTTGTATTAATGTGCATATAAAAGCCAAGGAAAGATGGAAAAATCTCCAAAAGGCATCATATTACAGATTAGACATTCTTATAATATGTCAACAAAAGTTAGATTTTATTTCCATCATTTACACTTTCAAAATAACAGAAAAAAAAAAATGGCGTCTGCAAAAGTTAGGGCACCCTGCAGAGTTAATATCTTGTTCTGCCCCCTTTGGCAAGTATCACAGCTTGTAAACGCTTTTTGTAGCCAGCCATGAGTCTTTCAATTCTTGTTTGAGGTATCTTTGCCCATTCTTCCTTACAAAAGTCTTCCAGTTCTTTGAGATTTCTGGGCTGTCTGTCACGCACTGCTCTTTTAAGGTCTATCCATAGATTTTCAATTATGTTGAGGTCAGGAGATTGTGAAGGCCATGGCAAAACCTTCAGTTTACGCCTCTTGATGTAATCCCCCATGGATTTCGAGGTGTGTTTAGGATCATTATCCATTTGTAGAAGCCATCCTTTCTTTAACTTCAGCTTTTTCACAGATGGCATCAAGTTACCATCCAAAATTTGCTGAAATGTTATTGAATCCATTTTTCCTTCTACTCGCAAGATGTTCCCTGTGCCACTGGCTGCAACACAACCCCAAAGCATGATTGATCCAACCCCATGCTTAACAGTTGGACAGAGGTTCTTTTCATTAAATTCTGTGCCCCTTCTTCTCCAAACATACCTTTGCTCATTCCGGCCAAAGAGTTCAATTTTAACCTCATCGGTCCACAGAACTTGTTTCCAAAATGCATCAGGCTTGTCTATATGTTCATTTGCAAAGTTCAAACGATGATTTTTGTGGTGAGGACGTAGAAGAGGTTTTCTTCTGATGACTCTTCCATGAAGACCATATTTGTACAAGTATCTCTTTATAGTGGAATAGTGTACCACAACTCCAGTGTTTGCCAGATCTTTCTGGAGGGATAGTGCAGTCAAACGTGGGTTTTGAATTGTTTTTCTCACAATCCTGCGAGCTGTTCTGTCTGATATTTTTCTTGGTCTTCCAGATCTTGCTTTAACTTCCACTGTTCCTGATGACTGCCATTTCTTAATTACATTCCGAACAGAGGATATTGACATCTGAAAACGCTTTGCTATCTTCTTATAGCCTTCTCCAGCTTTGTGAGCGTCAACTATTTTCAGTTTCAGTTTTCTAGACAACTGCTTAGAAGATCCCATGGTGCTGATTGTTGGGGCAAGGTCAGATGAGTCTGGGCATTTAAAACCTTTGAGATTGACATAACCTGGTCTTCCCAGACGATGATTGAGAACAATCCATGACACTGGCAGGTCTCAGCTTGGCAAAGGGGGCAGTGCATGCTATAAATTCTGCAGGGTGCCCAAACTTTTGAAGACGCCATTTTTTTGTTTTCTGTTATTTTGAAAGTGCAAATGATGGAAACAAAATCTAACTTTTGTTGACATATTATAAGAATGTCTAATCTGTAATTTGATGCCTTTTGGAGATTTTTCCATCTTTCCTTGGCTTCTTTATGCAGATTAATACAATTTTTTAGCTGGGGTGTCCAAACTTTCGATCCCCACTGTAATTGTCACTGTAAGAATGCTTTAAAGAAAAATGCTGTTAGTGCATAACTGTGAAAGTAAAATTTTATGTTTTGAAAAATACCTCCATATGTGTGCACAAGTAAGAACTGGTGCCAGCAGTTAGGCATGCAAGGAGTTTTCTGTAATGCATTCCAATAGGCAACAATACCTTGCAGTATTTTCTACTGTACACCCACACGCTGTGTTTTATGGCCGTGTGCAAAAGGCCTAAAGATCTCAGAGGAACAGGGTTTGAATAAGTGCTGTAGGAGGGCATGAAATGATACTGATGATGTACTAAAAGGGAAAATATCCTTAAATTCAAACAGTCCAACAGCAGACATGGTGGAAACATGTAACTTCAAGGTTCTCTTTAACAGGTCATCTGCTGTTTGCATTGTTTTGCATCAATACTCAAAGAGGAGCACAGCCCAGATGAGGTGGCAGCAGGCTATATGGATGATGACAGACGTGCTGTTTGCTCAGCTAATTTTGGAATAGTACTAGGACTTTTTTTTCACGTTTGAGGAAGGCAGAGAAGGAAAAGAGCATATTGTTCCATTACACATTCATTTCTTAATGCTCCTTTGTAGACTTAACATTAATTTTATGGGGAAAAATTGGCTATTCTCCGTAAGTGCTTATTTTTAGTTATTAGTGTAATATTGGGTTGGGTTGGGTTGGACCGGCCAGGCCACATTCCCGCTCCTCGTTGCAGAAGATGTCTGCATCAATTCAAGCAAAAGTACAGCTGCTACAGGTTCCATAAGTGGCTCCGGACGGTTGTGCACACCCATCGGGCCTAATTGTATCTTGTTGGAACTTTCTGCAATACACACTTAACGTTACTTGACCTTTGTGTGAATTGTGCCGCCAACACACCACAATGAATCCTGCTCATCTTTGATAATTTGATTTTTTTCATATATAGATTTGTAAATTCTTATTTCTAGTGGTCATGTGTTATAGGACTATAGAAAAATAAAAAGGGTACTGGTACTTTTTACAGGGACCATATTTAGAGCGAGACACCTGCCAGCTGAGGCATGTAGATTGTGCTCTGTTATACTGTATCTAAGTAAAATATAGTGCTGTTGCGCTTAGGAATAGATATTCATGCAACTTTGATAATATATCCTAATTTGTGAACCATTAACACAAAAACAAACAAAATACCATGTGGACCGCACATAAATTAAGTGCATTAAATTTGACAACACATGAGTAATAATGCTTCACATATACAAAGTGAATAATTGTAACATTCAGTCCCAATTCGGAAAAATAAAGTGCCCAAGTGTTGAATACTAATTGGTGAACTTCGTGCAAAAAATGACAGGTGCTCAATCGGTGCCCCACATGGATGTGCACTCACCGTTAGTCATCGATAACCTATCACTAGGTTGGTCTTAAGTGCCTGGTTTGGGATTAGCCCAATGCGTGATGGCAAAAATGGCACCAATATTCATTCCTGGGAATCATGCGATCTGGCTGATAGTAACCAATAGGATGATGACCAGCGTGGATATAAATGACAGTGTAGTTTCAAAAGAGCCTTTTTAAACTTTTTCTTGTCCTCCCAGGCAGTAAACCAAGTTTCAGCATGTGAACAGAAACAAAAGCAAACATCCCATAGTGGAAAACCATAAAAAAAACTTTAATGATGGGGAGAAAATGTAAGAATAAAACTCACAAGCAAAGTGTCCATAACCTGGCACTCAGCCTCGCTGCCTGCAAATAGGAACCAAGATGGCCGCAGCATTCCAGCGTGAGTACCAAAGGGCAGAAATTATGTCAGCAGTAGTTGCGTCTTAAAACCTTGACCGATTTTGATCAATGGAAGGAAGGCACTTCCTGATGACGATCAAATTGATCGAAAAATTGAAAAATAATTATAATGGTTTTTTTGTACTGTAACCAGTCAGTGTCCCTGATCACTGCCACACCAGTTATATGATGATGCTGTGCTGCACTGGTGACAGTATGTAAAAAACAATTGTGAAAATATTTTTTTTAATTTCTTAATTTTCTAAAAAATTATGCCAAAAAAATTACAACTTCAAAAAACTCGCCATACCTCTTATGAAATACGTCGGACTGTCTACTTTGCAAAACGGGGTCATTTGGGGGATATCTGTACTGTTCTGACATTTTGTGGCCTCAAGAAATTAGATTGGCTTTCAGTACTTCAGGATTGATCAATTTTCAGATATATCCCATAGTTTGTGAACTCTATAACTTTCCTACAGACTAAATAATAAACACTGATTTGGGTTTTTTTCACCAGAGAAATGTAGCAGAATACATCTTGGCCTAAATTTATGAAGAACAATTATTTATTTGCAAACTTTTATAACAGAAACACGTGTTTTTTTTTCATAATTTTCGGTCTTTTTTTGTTAATTTAGCAAAACATAAAAACCCCAGTGGTGATTAAATACCACCAAAAGAAAGCTCTAGTTGCATGAACAAAATGATAAAAATGTAGTTTGGGTACAGTGTTGCAGGACTGCACAATTGCCATTCAAAATATGAGAGCGCTGAAACCTGGAAATTGGCCTGGGCAGGAAGGGAGTAAAAGTGCCCGGTATTGAAGTGGTTAAAATATTAAATCTCACTGGCATCAATTCAGTAAGCCGCACACGTTTTTTTTTTTTTTCAATTTAGTTGCTTATTTTGTCTCATAAATAATTTCTCATAAAAATGTTTAGTACATATACAGTGCTGCAAATTGCAATTTATTTATTTTTTTCAAATAGACTGGATATTTAGCTAATAAGTGTCTTTAATGCTCATGAATACTATTTTTCATGAAAGTTTATTTAATCTCCCCCTACAATTTTTAGTTTACTGCTCTCCATAAGGCATCATGTACAAAGGATGTAAAAAATACTGCTTTTACAGAAGTTTGACTTTTTTTTTTCAGCCTCTAAATCCACCTTTATGTTAGTCTATGTGGCCATGAATATTCTGGCCAATGGAATGAATGAATGCCCAAATGCTTGACTTGCCTAAACATGTCTGAATGTGCTTAAGGGCCAGTTCACTCTATAAAACCGCAGTCCAGATGCGTTCCAGAAGCGTTCCAGATGCGTTTTTGCATGCTGTTTTTTTTACGTCGTTTTGGCACGTTCCGGTGCATTTTTATGCATTTTTGACGTGTTCCGGTGTGTTTTTTATGCATTCCAGTTAATTTTTTTCTTCAATTTAAACAAGGATATGTGCATTCCAGTGCATTTTTGGTGCATTTTGGTGCATTCCAGTGTGTTTTTGATGTGTTTTACCACATTCCAGTACAGTTCGGTGCAGAAAAAATGCAGCCTGTTCTACTTTTTTTTCTGCAACCAGAACACACTGGAACTGCAAGCACTGATGTGAACTATGACATTTACAACCATATAACCTACTTTCTGTGTATTTTGGATGCAGAGAAAAAGCAACTGAAACGTATGTAGTGTGAATTGGCTCTAAATGCATTTGAAAAATGCAGCTTTAGGCATGTTTTTTAAGCTGCTTTTTCCCCCCTGGATGCCTGTGTGCATGAGACCTCAAAACCTGCTAGAGCCTCACAATTATCACCAGCTAGATGCTGGAAATATTTAAAAAAATATGCCAACCCAAAATTTCATATGCCTGATGCGCCTGCTGTATTGTGTACTTGCATGAAAAAGTATCCCATTCTCTTTGTATTGCTTCCTTTGTGTAAAATTCCTGGTGTCCCTGCCTGAGAGCACAATGTGGTCAGTTTTCTGGCTGTGCTGAGAACTCAGCCTGCTCTCCTCCAATGATCAGACTTCTGCCGACATATCCGCTCTGCACAGCCATTTACTGAGAAGACCAATGTGCTGCTGCTTCTCCTCTCCCATCTCTCTGAGCTCCTTATGCAGCTGAGAACAGAGGGCATGTGATCACTTACAAAAAAAAGGGGGAAGGGTATTTATAATGTTGTGTTATAAGTATACACAAATGTTTCCCTTTAATTTCTATTTTAAACTGAATGAGCTGTTTTATACGGTGAGGGTTTACATATACTTTAACAAGTGTAAACACATATTAAAATCTTTGATATTTTTTCCCATTGTGGGAGGTCATTGTTGGTGGAGAAAGGGGGTTCCTTGGGAGACATTCTTGGGGGGGGTTGTTGTTTTGGTTTGGTTGGTTTTGGGGACTGTTGAGGGGTGGTTGTGGTGTAAGGGGAGGTGGGTTGGGACCATCTGGGGAGGTGCGGGTGCTGTGCACACACAGGGGACACTCTTTGGTACCATCAGTGAGTGCCTACTGTAGGAGGTCTCCCCATATTAAGGGTGGGGGGGGGGTTTATGATTAGGGGTGACTACCAGGTCCCCGATGAAATGTTTTTACTCTGTATGTTTTTTTCCGTTAATAAATACGTTTTTGAGGTTAGCCTTTTTTATCTTTGATATTTACAAATAAAACATTGCAAAGATTAATGATGTAATATGTCATGTAATATTGTATGCTATGTATAATATGTCATGTGTTATGTTATGTAATATGTTAAATATACAATATGTGCATCCAGTAATTTAGACTAATCCATGAGATAAACCCAACTCCAACTTTTTATCAATTTTTTGTTTGCCACCTCCATTTGGATTGGATTACACCCATCATGACTGCTCTCACAATGTGCAAACAGTGCTTAGATAACAGCTGTCTTCTGTCATAACAATGTATTTGTTGGTGCTCAATCCCACCCTTTGTGGACATATCCACAATCGGTTCTTTTTTTAACGCAATCCACTGAGCTGGCCAAAACCAACTCTTCAGGAAGTCTATTCCACATTTTCACCGCTCTTACTGTGAAGAAATCTTTCAGTGTTTGGAGATTACAATCTCCAAACACTAAAAGGTTTCTTCACAGTGCGAGCTGTGAAAACGTGGAATAGACTCCCTCAAGAGTTGGTTCTGGCCAGCTCAGTGGATTGCTTTTAAAAGGCCTGGATTCTTTCTTAGATACACAGATATAACTGGATACTAAAGTTGATCCAGGAAATATCTGATTGCCTCTCAGGAGATCAGGAAGGAATTTTTTTCACTGCAGGAGCAAATTGGTTCATGCTTTGCTGGGTTTTTTTTGCCTTCCTCTGGATCAACTGTGGGTATAGGATTATAACTTTTTTTTTTTAATGGTTGAACTGGATGGACTTTTGTCTTTTTTCAGCCAGACTAACTATGTAACTATGCAACTATGTAATTGGTTGTGCTCCATAAAACTGGGCGGTAGCTGAGGTGTGTCCTTTATCCACTTACTTTGTGCTAAATGATGTCCCTCTTTATCGTATCAGAAAGTTGGGAGGTACAGTTGCAAGAAAAAGTATGTGAACCCCTTGGGATTACGTGGAGTTTTGCATGAATTGGGCATAAAATGTGCTCTGAACGTCATCTAAGTCACAACAATAGAAGAACACAGTCTGCTGAACATAATACTACACAAACATTAGATGTTGCCATGGTTTAATTGCACATAACATGTAAACATTCACAGTGCAGGGAGGAAAAAGTATGTGAACCTTTGGACCTAATAACTGGTTGACCCTCCTTTGGCAGCAATAACCTCAACCAAACGTTTCCTGTAGTTGCAGATCAGACCTGCACAACGATCTGGAGTAATTTTGGACCACTCCTCTTCACAAAACTGTTTCAGTGTAGCAATATTCTTGGGATATCTGGTGTGAATCGCTCTCTTAAGGTCATGCCACAGCATTTCAATCGGGTTGAGGTCAGGACTCTGACTGGGCCACTCCAGAAGGCGTATTCTGTGCTGTTGCAGCCATTGTTTTGTTGAATTACTTGTATGCTTTGGGTCATTGTCCTGTTGCATCACCCATCCTCTGTGGAGCTTCAGTTGGCGGACAGATGGTCGTACGTTTTCCTGCAAAATGTCTTGATAAACTCTGGAATTCATTTTCCCATCAATGACAACAATCCGTCCAGGCCCTGAGGCAGCAAAGCAGCCCCAAACCATGATGCCCCCTCCGCCATGTTTCACAGTGGGGATGAGGTTTTGATGTTGGTGTGCTGTGCCTTTTTTCTCCACACATAGTGTTGTGTGTTCTTCCCAAACAACTCAATCTTGGTTTCATCTGTCCACGGTATATTTTGCCAGTAGTGCTGTGGAACATCCAGGTGCTATTTTGCAAACTTCAAACGTGCTGCAATCTTCTTTTTGGACAGCAATGGCTTCCTCCGTGGTGTCCTCCCATGTACTCCATTCTTGTTTAATGTTTTCCTTATTGTAGATGTGTCAACAAAAATGTTAGCATGTGCCAGAGATTTCTGTAGGTCTTTAGCTGACACTCTGGGATTCTTCTTTACCTCATGCAGCATTCTGCGCTGTGCTCTTGCAGTCATTTTTACAGGACGACCACGCCTAGGGAGAGTAGCAACAGTGCTAAACTTTCTCCATTTGTAGACAGTCTGTCTTACCGTGGACACATGAACATCAAGGCTTTTGGAGATACTTTTGTAACCCTTTCCAGCTTCATGCAAGTCAACAATTCTTGATCGTAGGTCTTCTGAGAGCTCTTTTCTGCGAGGCATGGTTCACATCAGACAGTGCTTCTTGAAACCAGTAAACCCAAAACAGGTGTGTGTTTTTTAAGGGCAGGACAGCTGTCAGCAACACATCCAATATCATCACACTGATTGGAGTCAAGGTTGGCTCACTCCTGGCTCCAATTAGCTCTGGGAGAAGTCATTAAGCTAGGGCCTCACATACTTTTTCCTCCCTGCACTGTGAATGTTTACATGTTATGTGCAATTAAACCATGGCAACATCTAATGTTTGTGTAGTATTATGTTCAGCAGACTGTGTTCTTCCATTGTTGTGACTTAGATGACGTTCAGAGCACATTTTATGCCCAATTCATGCAAAACTCCACGTAATCCCAAGGGGTTCACATACTTTTTCTTGCAACTGTATGCATAAATGGATGCACTATGCTCGGCCCAGAATATTTCCTTGCGTAAAACACTTCTAATTAAAAACTGTTTTTATCTGGAGGCCATACAGAGCATTTAATGAATGTGCCCTGTATATATAACCATTATATAATAGCAGTGGCGTATCATCCATGGGTGCAGGGTGTTCACTGCACATGGGCTTCTTTCCTCCCTTTCCCTTCCCTTTCCTTCCTTCCCCTATCCCCTCTCTTCCTGCTTTACTCCCTCCCCTGCCTTCCTCCCTCTCCTTCCTTCCTTCCTTCCTTCCTTCCTTCCTTCTTTCCTTCTCTCCCCTCTCTTCCTGCTTTACTCCCTCCCCTCCCTTCCTTCCTTTCTCAATCCATTCGCTCCCTCCCTTTTCTTCTTTCCTTCCTTCCTTCCTATCTTCCTCTCTCCCTCCCTCCCTTCCTTTCTTCCTTCCTTCAACCATTCTCTCACTTTCTTCCTTCCTTGCTTCTCTTCCTTCCTTTCCTTCTCTTCCTTTCCTTCCTTCCTCCATCCCCTTCCTTCCTTCCATCCTCCCATCTTCCCTTCATTCTTTCCTTCCTTCCTTCCTTCCTTCCTTCCTTCCTTCCTCCATTACCTCCCCTCTCTTCCATCCTCCCTTCTTCCCTACCTTCCTTTCTTCCTTCCTTCCTCCATCCTTTACCTCCCCTTCCTTCCATCCTCCCTTCCTTCCCTTCCCTTCATCCATTTCCTTCCTTCCTTCCTTCATCCCTTTCCTTTCTGCTTTCCTTTCCTTCCTTCCTCCATCCATTCCCTCCATTTTCTCCCTTCCCTTCTTTCCTTCCTTACCTCCTCCAATCCCTTTCCTTTCTCCATCTCCCTCCCTCCCTTCTTTCCTCTTCCTCCCTCCCTCCCTCCCTTCCTCCCTTCCCCCAAATCTCTCTCCCTCCTCTCCTCCTATTTCATATTTTGTCCTCCAGCAATAGCATTCATGAGTGCAGCCAAAGAAGTTGAGTTTTGTGTCATCAGCCTATGGTAGTAGTTGGTCCCATGTGGGGACATCTGATGTAAGGGGGACTGTGATAGACATGCATGATATAAGGGGGACATGTTCTATTTATTCATCCTAATCTAATGACAGCTGAATATATACTAGTGCTCCCTGTTCACTCCCTACTGACACTGTCCACTGCCCCCACAAAATCATTGTGGAGAAATTAATACAAAAATGAATTGTAAACAATTATTTAAAAATTGAATAATAAAAATAAAAACTAATTTGACACCCACTCCATTGTTGACACCATCCACTGGTCACCCAAAAGCATTTTGAAAAAAATATGAAAATAATAAAACATTACATTGTAAAAAAAAATTGTAAAAAATAATAATAATAATAATAAAGAACTACTGAGAGAGAGATATCATATTACCCCTGTATAAATCATTAGTAAGACCTCATCTGGAATATGCAGTTGGGCACCAATTCACAAAAAGAACATTGGGGAACTGGAGAAAGTACAGAGAAGGACAACCAAACTGATATGAGGCATGGAGGAGATCAGCTATGAGGAAAGATTAGAGGAACTGAATTTATTCTCTCTTGAGAAGAGGAGATTAAGGGGGCATATGATCAACATGTATAAATACATCAGTGGTTCATATAGTGAACTCGGTGTAGAGCTATTCACCCTGAGGTCATCACAGAGGACAAGGGGGCACTCTTTACGTCTGGAGGAAAAGAAATTTAATCTCCAAACACGGAAAGGTTTCTTCATAGTGAGAGCTGTGAAAATGTGGAATAGACTCCCTCAAGAGTTCATTCTGGCCAGCTCAGTGGATTGCTTCAAAAAAGTCCTGGATTCTTTTTTAGATACACAGAATATAACTGGATACTAACATTTATAGGTAAAGTTGATCCAGGGAATACCCGATTGCCTCTCGGGGGATCAGGAAGGAATTTTTTTCCCTGCAGGAGCAAATTGGATTGTGCTTTGTTGGGTTTTATTTTTGCCTTCCTCTGGATCAATTGTGGGTATAGGATTATAACTTTTTTTTTTTCTATGGTTGAACTGGATGGGCTTTTGTCTTTTTTCAGCCAGACTAACTATGTAACTGACACCATCCACTGCCCCACTGACTCCATCCTGCACACACTATCCACCACCGTACACTCCACTGTACATTCCCTGTTTAACATTACCCCGTTCTGCACTATGTAAGTAATCTCGGGCACTATTTAACCACACCCCTTTTAAGCCACGCCCAATTTTTAAGTGCACTTTATACCACACACATTCTTCACCGAATCGTGCTTTGCACAATGCATTTTTTCTTTATCACTGCCTAGGGCCAACTTTTGATCTTGCACACGGGCCCATTGATTTTTACTAGTAAACAAAAAGTGCCAGAAAAGGCCTGTTTATTTTATCTCATGACAGTATAATTTCATGTTGGTGTGAAATTCTTACTTTTCTTAATAAAGAGCACTTTATCCCATGAGTTATGAGTTTATGCCTCCCTCAAACAGTAAGTGCTCCTGTACACAAGCTTCACCCTCTGATGAGCAATCCACAGTGGCTTGCATTTAAGAGAGAGTGGCACAGGTGGTGAGGAGTCATTATGTTGCCAAGCGTAACGGGGGGATAATTTATCCATGCAAAGCATTGCAGCCATGACGTGTACACCCCAGTTTACTGCACTGACGGCTTAAGGCAAGCGGCAATGCAGATCAACCATATATTTTACTACCTTCTGCCTGCAAGTGTAAATGAGGCGTAGATGTTCCTGCCCTTTTCATCAAATACTTTAACCGCATGCCGCCCAGCCACTGTACATATACGGCGGCAGGGCACCACTCGCAGGCAAAACCACGTTTTAAGACGTGTGTTTTGTAAACAAATAGGGGGCACGCGCGAGGCGCGCCGCCGCCCTATTTGTCCCGCGGATCACCGCCACAGATGTCAGTCGCCAGGTCACAGCCGCTCGTTAGCGGCTATGTTCCGGCGATCGGCGGCAAACAGTGACAGACAGCACAGCTGCAGTAGCTGTGCTGTCTGTCACTTCCCTGTCAGCTCGAGGATGAGCTGATCGAGAAAGAACAGTTTCTCTTTCTCGATCAGCCTTGTCCCGTCCAGTACACACCCTCGCCCCCTAGTAAAACACTCCCCCTCACTCCTATAACCCTTCCCTGCAAAATAAAGTTAACCCCTTCCTCCCCATTGCCATTAGTATAGTGTCAGTTTTTTTTGCACTGATCACTGTATTAGTGTTTTTGGGGATGTCAGTGACCCCAAGTCAGTACCCCCCAATGTCAGAATGTCCGCCGCAGTCCCGCAGTCCCGCCATAAGTTGCTGGTCGCTGCCATAAGTCCCTGATCGCCGCCATAATTCGCTGATCGCTGCCATTATTAGTATAAAAAAAAAACTAAAAATCCCAGTATCTTTCCCGCCATTTGTAAACGCTATAACTTTCACGTAAACCAATTAATTTACACGTATTGGGTTTTTTTTTTAGCAAAGACATGTCGCAGAATGCATTTTGGCAGAAATTTATGACTAAATTTGATTTTTGCGTTTTTTTTTTACTGGACATGTTTTATAGCAAACAGTCCAAAATATTGTTTTTTTTTCCTCAAAATTGTCAGCCCTTTTTTTATAGCGCAAAAAATAAAAACCGCACAGGCGATCAAATACCACCAAAAGAAAGCTCAATTTGTGGGGAAAAAAAGGATGGAAATTTCATTTATGTACCGTATTGCATGACCGCGCAATTGTCCGTTAAACTAGCGCAGCGCTGTATAGCAGAAAAATGGCGTAAGTTGCAGTATTTATACCATAGTTTGTAAACACTATAACTTCCACACAAAGCAATCAATATACACTCATTGGGATTTTTTTTACCAAAAACATGTAGCAGAATACATTTTGGCCTAAATGTATAACCAACTTTGAGTTTACTATATATTTTTTATAGCTGAAAGTAAAAAATATTGTTTTTCTTCAAAATTTTTGGCCTTTTTATGTTTATAGCGTGAAAAATAAAAAGCGCACAGATGATCAAATACCACCGAAAGAAAGCTCTATTTGTGTGAAAAAAAGGACGTAAATTTCGTTTGGGTGCAGCATTGCATGACCGCACAATTATCAGTTGAATTAGTGCAGCGCCGAGTAAGAAAAAGAGGCCTGGTCATTAAGGGGGGTAAATCCTCTGGAGCTCAAGTGGTTAAATGATGTTAACAGTGGTGTTTTCTAGAGGTCAGTGATGTGTTTAGGACATAAAAACCTGTGCAATAATCTGTGCAAATTTACATTTACACACAAAATGCTGAAAAAAGAATTCATAATATACATGGAGTAAATTTGAAAAAAGTCCATGTTTTAGGCATTTTTTAAAAAAAAAAACTTTTGAGGCTTTAGAACATTAACCTGGCCATAAATTATGTGATTCATTCCTGCAATCATGGGTTGCAGGAAAGAAAATTGCTTCATTCCCCTATCAGTACAGGGGGAATCCCTCCCACGGAGGGAGGGGGGGGCTGTCCATGCTGGGATAACACCGTGATTATTGCTAGCAGCTATAGCCACTGGCAATAATCTCATTGAAAATCTGACATCCTGATTGTACAACAATCAATTTGAATAAAATCAGCTTGCCTATAGATTATTCGAACCTTGACCAGTCCCTGCTGAAGCTGCTGAGATTTGAACCATTGATGGCCAGCTTTAGTAACAGGTTCACTTGTGCTTTTGTGCAAGCCACACTACTGAGATTGGCCAGGGTGATGACCTTTTTTGTACACAATAGGTGAAAGGATTTTCCATTCCTATCAAGAAAAGGGAACAATAGGTTATCACAGAGGTTTTCTAACAATGTAGGAAAAGACTGAGAGTGCTTGCAACAATTGCAAGTGTTTCCATTTGGTATTACCATCTAAATGAACCAATTATTGTAAGCAACACCCCGAAATAAGTCTGGGTTCACATTGATGTGGTGCGGAATTTGCAGCGGTTTCTGTGTGAATTCCGCACCGCATCACAATAGCACCATGTTCCTTCGAACCGGTGCAGGTGTGTATGTTAAGCTAATGACACCTCGAAATCGGTTTGCAAAAAGCAGTGCTATGTGCAGAATCGGATCCCATGGGTGTGAATATCCATGCGATCTGATTCTAGTGCGGACCAAAAAAAGGGTCCTACACCTTTTTGGTGTGGATGCGGTGCGATTTGAGCCATATAAAATGTATGGCTAAAATTTCACCGCACAGAATTTGCATGTGATTTGCACAGGAATGCGGTGCGGTTCCTGTGAGAATCACATGCGACAAGTCTCACCGCATCAGTGTGAACCCAGGTTCAAACATATCTCTTGTATATATTGGGCTGCTTTAGTGACCAACCATGGAAAATTATACCATCCAACCCTCTCCGAGGGGGAAATTTACTAAAACTGGAGCACACAGAATCTGGTGCAGCTGTGCATGATAGCCAATCAGCTTCTAACTTCAGCTTGTTCACCTAAGCTTTGAAAATGAAACCTGGAAGCGGATTGGTTTCTATGCAGAGCTGCACCAGATTTTGCACTCTCCAGTTTCAGCAATTCCCCCCACCCCTCCCTTCACCCCATGTCTACTGGCAGCTGTGCCTGTTATTCACCTTTAATTTATTCTATGCATGTGACTTTGCAATGGAAGAAAAATGTTTTCATGGTAAAATGAATGTTAATTACTTTTCTTACCCTGCAGCAGAATATCACTAAGCTAGTGGGATTGCCTAATAAAGAAGTAGAGAATGTGCGCATTGCTTAGCATATAAAGTGCAGATGCATTATCATGCACAAATCTTGAATTAATTCCCCTCCACCTGATTGAGCATTCATTGTGAAAACAGCTTTACCCTATGCACTTTGCTAAATTAACATTTAGCCTAGGTTCACACTACAGCAGTGCGGTAAATCGCATGTGATTCGCACAGGAACCGCACCGCATTCCTGTACAAATCACATGCAATTAGAGCCATGCATTTTGACCCTTTTTTGGTCCGTACTAGAATTGGATTGCATGGGAATTCACACCTATGCGATCCGATTCTGCACATCGCACCGCGTTTTCTGGACCGATGTCGGGTTATTGTTAACTTAAAATAGACACCCGCATCGGTTCGTATAAACAGGGTGCGATTGTGATGCGGTGCGGAATTCACACTGAAAATGGTGCAAATTTCACACCGCATCAGTGTGAACCATCTCTTAAAATTGCTTTAGATCAGAATTTCTCAACCAGGGTTCCTACAGAGGTTGCTAGGGGTTCCTTGAGCAACGAGCAATATCCGCCTCTCAGATAGGTTCCCACTGGCACCATTGATATTTTAGCTATCTATAAGGAGGTAATTCTTCTCAATGACAACAAGTGTAAGTAACATTCTTCCCACTGACCATCACACGAATATATCATGAGTTGGCTATACAGTCATTTTTAGCAGGGGTTCCCCAAGACCAAAAAGTCATTTCAAGGGTTCCTCTGTGTTGAAAAGGTTGAGAAAGGCTGCTTTAGATAATCAAATGCTATGTGCAGGGGCGGACTGACCATTTGGAAACTCAGGCACTGCCTGAGGGCCTGGGGTCAGTAGGGGGCCCCATGAGATGCCCCTGGTACCTTTTTCATAGGCTTTTTTGAGTTTGGGCAAGGACACAGGGGCCCCATGATCCCCTACTGCCCGGGGGCCCCATGAGTTGTCAGTCCACCCCTGGCTATGTGTATAGTACTGCTGAGCTGGGCAGACTAAGTAGGAACTAAAACCTTTGAGTTTATGCGCTTTCTTTTTTCAGTAAACTGGAAGAACCTGTTTTGACTGAAAACACATGGGCTAACTCAAAGCTGAAATCTAGGCAGAGAAAAAAGACACAAATGAAGGTAATTCTGCAATAAAGTGGTAGTAAAGTGCGTTCTTTGACTTTTACCTACAGGTAAGCTTATAATAAGGCAAAAATAAAAATGAGTAAAAAATGAATATCTCCTGAACATCCACTGTTTAGAAGATATTCCAAAGAGCAGCAGCAGGAGACATCACCAGTACATGGGCTCTGAAGGAATGGCGTAGCTGTGCCGTTCCTTCAGAGCAGTGTGCCGTGCCCGGAACTCCCATGCGCATGTGTGGGAGTGACATCATCACGGCTTGGCCAGTTAGACGACAGGAGCTCACGAATCCAGAAGGAATACCAAATGAAGATGGAAGCCTTGTCAGCGGTAACAGTGCTCTGCTGGAAGGTTTTGTTTTAAAGCAGAGCTCCACAAAAAAGGGGAAGTTCCCCTTTAAGCCTTTGTTCCCAGCTCCCCATTATGGATTGCCACCTTTGGGGAGTGGGAGGGCGGGGATTTGACAGGTACCCGCTCCCACTTCCGCTGCGATCGCCTAGGCAATCGGAAGCAGAAGTTGTCCTCCCCACCTCTCCCTGTAGTCTTCTGTGACACATGGAAGGTCCCAGAAGACTACGGGACCACTCATAAAGTGCAGCGCTTCTCGCACATGCACAGTGGTTACCCGGCTGTGAAGCCACAAGCTGTCACAGCCGGGTGCCCACACTGAAGATGCCGGCACCAGGGAGAGAAGACAGCCGGTGAAACCAGCGGCGGTGAGGACACTGCTGGACTGAGGGACAGGTAAGTGTCTGTATTTTTAGTTTTTGTAGCTGCTGACTTTTGTGTATTTTTTTTTCAGCTGGAACTCCGCTTTAAGGTAAGTATTTCATAATGTGCTAGTATACGATGCATACTAGCACATTATGACCTTAAATTGCAGGAGGAAATCGTTTTTTTTATTTTTCAAGAGACTTTACTACTGCTTTACATAAATAAACATAAATGATCCAGTGGCGCTGTGACCAGCTATTAAGTGAAACACATTCTCCAGTGAAAGAATTTAAAATAAAATTATATAAAATAAAGTGAAAATAAAACAATCATGTGATATAAATCAATCAATAATGTGAAAATAAATCTCCTTACTCCTCTCCACCAGATACCATGGTCATGTAAAAGTAAGAGATAAACTCCTATGATACAGTAACCAATATCCTCTATTTTATTAAATAAGTAAAAAGCCACTAACAAAATAAACTAGTAAAAATGATTGTTATAATCCAATATAGTAAGATGCATGTGTCATGCTCTCACCACCTCCGGATCCCACAAAATGGTGCTCCCGTGTCACTTCCGGTTCCGGGTCACAACGTCACTTCCGGTCGCCACACAGCCTCAAGCTGACGCGTTTCGTCACTTCCGACTTAGTCATAGGGATCCTTATCTCTTACTTTCACATGACCATGATATCTGGTGGAGAGGAGTAAGGAGATTTATGGAGATTATGAAGTTTACATGGTGATACCACAGTTGCAGATTACACAAGCGATATATGCCGACCATGAGAGTGGAAGGCATGTGGGTCTGGTGAGTGCATACCCAAAAGAGAAGGCAGTTTCATGAGCACATAGTGATTGTGGTTTGGGAATATTCGAAGATTACAACACTGAAAGAGACATCTACATGTTATGATGGACTTTATTTTCACATTAATTGATTGATTTATATAAAATGATTGTTTTGTTTTCACTTTATTTTATATCATTTTATTTTACATTCTATCACTGGAGAATGTGTTTCACTTAATAGCTGATCACAGCGCCACTGGATTATATATGTTTATAATGTATAGTCTATTGATTTAAAGTGGTAGCAGAGGTCATTATTTGTTATTGAGATAATTCATTAAAGCATGCATTCAGAGCAGGGGTTTTTGGTTGTGTTTTACTACTGCTTTAATTGTCACCTTGATAAATGTATTTATTTTATTGCAAGAAGTGTAAGTACCACAAATTGACCTGATATCTGCCTCTCGTAGTGACTGCACAACATAGCTCAGACTGAGAAAGGGAGTAAAAAGATAAAAATCCTATTTATTTATTTATTTATTTTAATTAATTTCTACCACTTAAATCTGAAAACCACTTAAACCCCCTTGCAGTGGATGTGACTTATGTATTGGCTCATGCAAGGGAGTGATATTTAGATGGGATTTAGAAAGGAAAATAACTCAGGTTGGCTTTATCAAATATAGGAACAGTGAGCAGTTTGGGGGGGTGGGTCAGTATACAGTCGGGAAGGGGAGCAGTGAGCAGTTTGGGGGGGCAGTATACAGTGGGGAAGGGGAGCAGTGAACAGTTGGGGGGGGCAGTATACAGAGGGGAAGGGAAACAGTGAGCAGTTTGGGGGGTAATATACAGTGGGGAAGGGGAGTAGTGAGCAGTTGAGGGGGCAGTATACAGAGGGGAAGGAGAGCAGTGAGCAGTTGGGGGGTAATATACAGTGGCGAAGGGGAGCAGTGAGCAGTTTTGGGGGGTAGTATACAGTGGTGAAGGGGAGCAATGAGCAGTTTGGTGGGGGTAGTATACAGTGGGGAAGGGGAACAGTGAGCAGTTTGGGGAAGGCAGTATACAGTGGTGAAAGGGAGCAGTGAGCAGTTTGGGGGGGCAGTATACAGTGGAAAGGGGAGCAGTGAGCAGTTTGGGGAGGGCAGTATACAGTGGAGAAGGGGAGCAGTGAGCAGTTTGCTGGGGTAATATACACTGGGGAAGGGGAGCAGTGGGCAGTTTGGGGGGCAGTATATAGTGGAGAAGGGGAGCAGTGAGCAGTTTGAGGGGGCAGTATACAGTGGAGAAGGGGAGCAGTGAGCAGTTTGGGGAGGCAGTATACAGTGGAGAAGGGGAGCAGTAAGCTGTTTACAGGGAGGGGGACAGTAAACAGCATGAAGTGTACTAAGCAGAGTAGGAAGCTGATGCATTGCAGATGGAGGGGCTTGCTCCAGGAGTCACTTATTCTGGCTTTTAACACAATATCGTTGAGGAATTTGCAAGGATATGTACATGACTTGACAAAAGTTTTGGCAGGTATAACAGATTTTGTTTGTGTTAACCGTGTATTCAGCTATTTGGCTAGAAGGATGAAGGTGTATAAATGAGACCTTGTTTCGTTAACAATGAGAGCTTAGAACCAAAATAAAGGTTATGTATTCATTCCATTCATCCATTTGGCCCGTTTAAACAAAGATAAGTAATTGAAAACAAATGGAATTATACTTTCTCTTTATTTACCTGCAGTAGTTTCAAGATACTGGAAAAGCTTGACAGCAACATTTTGTAGGTATTGCATAGTTTGGCTAAAGGTGAAAGGAACATGCTGGTCCTATAGCAGAGTTCCCATTTACTCACCATGCTCAGATGCAAGAACAGGCCCCTATACCTGTGTTTGCAACACCCTGGGTTCCTGGACATGTATAGGGGTTAAAAAATATTCAGCTTAGTTATAAGTGGTGCTTGGTGGTCTGAGTCAATCCTTGGCTTCATATAGATCAGTGGTTCTTAACCTGGGTTCAATCGAACCTCAGGGGTTCGGTGAGTCAGTCTCGCGGGTTCGGCGGAGGTGAAGACCCACACCCAACTCATATGATTCGTGCAGTAAATATTCATTATTATGTTTTTGTTTTTGTGTGAAAATCATGTTTTAATGGTTTTGTTCTTTGTTCTTAATGGTTTTGTTCATTTTGTGCACCTATGTATAAATATATACCTAAATATATACCTATGTTTTGAATTTGAAAAATCATATTTTATTTTTCCAATTAAGAAGGGTTCGGTGAATGCACATATGAAACTGGTGGGGGTCAGTACCTCCAACAAGGTTAAGAACCACTGATATAGATTGTTCTGCCCAACCTTCATTTACTTTTATGCCTTGTGTTGAATTGCATGAGATAAACTGCATAAGGTTATAATTTTTCTGTAACATTGCATTTATTTTGGCTACATTCATTTCCCCACTTTATCTGTGGAGAGAGCCATTGTTGACACCCAAGCTGGACTTCAAACTTGCCTGACTTTGTTGATTTATATTGCATGGTGGATGTGACGAATAGTTTACAGCAGGAAGATAACATTGTTTGTATTTTCATTTCAGCTGAAAGGAAGTGACAACTGGTATTTTCTATACTTGCTAAAATGGTCTTAGCCTTTAAAAAAAAATGAATGCAGCCACATGTAAGTACCTGATTTGAGCTGCTAAACCTGTAGGCAAAAAAAGAAAACCAGAGCCTTCACTAAGTGGAAGAGTGGGCTTGATAATTATGTTGGGAGTGTCTGCATCCAGGACAGGGCCTGTGTGAATAGAGAGGATTTCCTTCCTGGGAAATTAAATAATTGAGAGAAGAACAACTACTGCAACCAGCACATAACATTAACCATAAGCAACTAGATGCCAACCAGTGCAGAAATAAAACAAGCGTTATATAAGAAGAGATTAAACACAGTGCATATTCCAATGTACAGACAGGTATTATCAGCAAAGGCTCAATAGGAGTCCTGGTGGAATTGTGCAAATATACCCAAGTATATATAGTTATTAATTTAGATACCTCCAAATGAACATTGTAGAAAAGTTCAATTGTAGAGGCCCCTGAGAATGATGTGGCATCTGTCTTTGTGTTGGCGACCTGAAGACAGGATCAGCAGTCACGAGGGTATCCTCCAACTGTTGTCCATCCAGCCTGGAATGGGTCTTCTCACCAGCAGGAACTGTAGTGTGGTACTGGAACACATCATCAGCTTATCTACTCTTCACTTTGGTACCTACTTAGTAATTTATTATTATTTCTTATGATTTGCAACTGCAACAACAGCATCAACTCAATGGACAGCACATGTGACTCAGTTCTCTTTCAGTCTTCTTTCTGGAAACTCCCATTTATAAAGATATCAAAGTCCTCCAATCTAGGGTTTCTGGCCCAGCTACCAGGGACAGTAAGTGATGTACATACAGCTAATAACTCTATGACACTATGAAGCACAGCCACTTACAATTACAGGTAGTAGAAGGCAGCAGACCCCTATATGAGTTATTCTTTAACTCTCCAGCATCTGCAAAAAATAAAACATTAATTTTGGGTGGCCTGACCCTTTAAATATACACAGCACTAACCTTTCACCTGCAACATGAGTGACACGATGCTCATTTCGCAAAAGCTGGAACACCAGGAAATGTATCTCTATTTTCAAAAAAAGCAAAAGTTATTTTTAGTCAACAATATTTGGAAATTACAGTCATATGACTAAAATCAAGATCTTTATTCTTGTGTTAAAGCTTTGTGAACTGAGCCTATAGTGTGACAAAATGTGGCCTGACAATAAGGGGACGATTTACTAAAACTGGTGCCCTCAGAATCTGGTGTGGCTGTACATGGTAGCCAATCAGCTTTTAACTTCAGCTTCTTAAATTTAGCTTTGACAAAAAAAAGCTTCACCAGATTTTGCACTTTCCAGTTTTAGTAAATCAACCCCTTTATTGTCTGCAAAACATTTTCCAGTGTCATATGACGACTGGCAATGTGGAGTTCATTCTGAGCAAGATACTGCATCTACATACGCATACCGTAAAATGTTTCTGTAACCTGATGCCAATTGTTCCAATTTATGTAGATAAACGGGAACAGCCTTGGTTGATGTAATCGGGTAGTGCCTAGGCAATAAATATCAACAAAACTTTTAAAATAAAGAAAATGTAGAACAGAAGTAGAGAATTATTCCAAGTGTAGAAAAGATATATTAAATATAGCAATTGGCTAAGAATAATGAACTGTTCCATGACTGCTCAAACATTCTGCTAAGAAAGAGAATAGGAAAATGGAAATCAAGGCTATGGGTGCTTCTGAAGTGTTTGAAAAACATCTGAACCAGTGTTGGATCATTAGCTGTGATCAATGAATTTTTTATTGTATGTTCAAGAGTATAGGAGGGAGTCATTTACATTATAATTTACAGTTACCACATGCTGGCTGAATTAAACAAGAGTCATTCAGTCAGTAAACATGATAAAACTAGAGAACATTGAGTTTCCTGGCCTCTCCTGCTGAGCTGGTGGAACAGAAACTCCCACGTATTTATTAGATAATAGCTGGAGCTGTGGGATGGCTGCCAATAGCAATTGTCAAAAACAAAAAAGATGTTTGCTTTCTTATCATTAGCATCAGGCTGTAATAATACTATATGTATAACCACTAACATTTAATTAACATTTCCACAGCCATTTGAGAAAATCAACCCTATTAAATATTTTTTTACTGGTGCATAATAAAATAGTTTATTTAGCGTTCACCCCCGAAAGGGACGCTGATTTGTGTCCCGGGTACTTTTCCCACTAGTGTAGTGGCAGCCAGGCAAGCAGCAACATTGACTCCTTTGGCTCAATAACATTCTAGGCGGAGTTGCCTTTTTAAAGTTGATTGCAGATTAACTTAGATGGGGCTCAGGGAAGCTTTGGGATACGCCAGAACACTGAACAAGAATGTGAAGACACTCTTCCCTTTGCAGCTACCTAACAGAACAGTCCCTTCTGCAGTCATAAAGTGGACAAAGCTGGGACACCATCAGCAATGTCCCGGGCCAGGCAAGCTTTTATTTTAGTGCAGCAACAGTCACTAGGATCCTTCTCTCAGGTCTGTACTCACAGTGCGCCTGGGACTTGTATCCTCTAGACTCAGACAGATAGTCTCCTCAGTGCAACTTCCAGACTGGACTATCAATAAAACCCCTCTTTTAGTTCTCAAAGAATTTCCAACAGAATACCCCCCCATTGAGACTAGCAGAAACATCAGCTGGACTGCCAGGAAGGGCATTAGCCCTTCTGGATGGGAACCTCTCACCCAGGGGAAGAACAGGGCAGCTCCTGGCTTTAGACTATTTATACTTACCCCCAGCCACCATCTGTGCCCCCCCCAAGGGATTGGCAGAAACAACATAAATATTCAGCTTCTGATTTGCTTCATCCAGCCCACTTATTTCCAGAAATATCTAGAAGGCTGGGGGAGCAGCCAAACCCACAGCATGTAAAACGCAGAGCAGACCAAAGCAATTACAAGCAGCTCCACTGATTACAAGGGAGCTAAAGAACTAAATTTACCTAAACTAGCACCTATCTAGGAGGGTGCTACATTTACATAGTTAGGTTGAATGTTCATTGAATTTACAAAAAAAAATCTTGGAAGTCAAAACCTGCTGTTAAACTGAAGAAAAACAAAAATATGTGTTTATAAAGCATGGTCAGTTTGCACTATTATTTCCCATAGGCACTAGTAACCATTTAACTTTTTTGTGTTTAAAGCCACATCCAGCACATTCAGTGTAAAGCAGCGGGTTCCCTCCCCCAGACTTTCCCAAGCAGCTTATACGCAGTTTGCTTCTCTCTCTTCTCTATTCTTGGGAACATTTTAAAATCCAAATTTCTAAGAATGGGGTGCAGTAGAGGATGGGGCTAATAGCTCTGGTGTGAATGCAGCCTAACAATGGAAGGGGTTTAAAACTTACAGTGAAACAACACTGCATCTGAGCACCACAAAGGAAAATGCTATTTAATTAGTTTTTAATATTGAAACAAACTCCCTCATCCATCCATGTCTCCAAGCTTTATTTTGCTGAGAAATCACTTTGAAAACACCTCACAGTATTTCTGGGCCACTTTCAGTAAAGGCTGATGATTCATACAGCATTGACTTCCAGGAATTCATCTGTCCTTAGTTCAGGCATCCAAGCAGGAGGGCCTGCTTAGCTGAGAAAACTCATCCTTCCCTCCAGAAGACTCCTTGGATGGTTGACATAATTTGCAAAGGCAAGAAACCAGGAAGTAATTGAGAAAACACGAAAACATAGTTTAAAACAAGTAAATATAATATACTTTCCTATCTATTTAATAATGCTAGCAGCATACGGATTAAAAATAATCAATGTTGATTGAAAGAGTGAAGTTCTATGTTAAGCCTAGGTAGAGAATGCAGGAGTCAGAAGTATGTAACATATATAGTGCAGGGATCTGGGATGGGTAAAGTATATAGTGCAGGGGTCCAGGGTGGTTAACATACATAGTGCAGGGGTCCGGGTTGAGTAACATACATAGTGCAGGGGTATCGGGTGTGTACAGGGGCGGACTGACAACTCATGGGGCACCCGGGCAATAGGGGATCATGGGGCCCCTGTGTCCTTGCCCAAACTCAAAAAAGCCTATGAAAAAGGTACCAGAGGCATCTCATGGGGCCCCCTACTGACCCCGGGCCCTCAGGCAGTGCCCGAGTTTCCAAATGGTCAGTCCGCCCCTGGGTGTGTAACATACATAGTGCAGGGGTTAGGTGTGCAATATACAGAGTGCAGTAGTCAGACGTTCAATGCATTTCAAGATGTGGATGAAGAGAAATTCTGACAGCATCTGTTTCAGAGGGTGAAGTGCAGCCTGACCAGTCCGATCCAAGTGGGGAGGCTTCTTTCCAGGAAAGCAAGTCCCTAGCCTGTCCCTTCTTAGCAGGAACCTTTCCCTGCCACTAGTTACCTTCCATAACAAGCAGGGTCTCTCTCCCTACACTAGCTATTTGCAAAATACATGTCAAAGCTTGGGGGAAGGGACTTAAATAGACCCTGCTGACCCAAAATGTCTGCCAAGGATCATATGGCTACAGTGTACCTAACCGGCTCTGCTCAACAGACCCAAGAAACCAAAGAGAAACTATGTTTCCCTTTGACTTCTTCTCCAGGTTGTGGTAACATTCAGATCGCGTGCCACCTACAGTGGTGAAAATAACAGAAAAAAAGAGTATATACACTTTCCACTTTATTAGGTACACCACCACCACCAATCTGAACTATTGATACAAGGCATTATGGATCCATGCTTTCATGTTGTTTACACCAAGTTTTGACCCTACCATCTGAATGTTGTAGCAACCAGTCTGCCCATTCTTCTCTGACCTCTGACATCAACAAGGCATTTTCGTCCACACAACTGCCGCTCACTGGATATTTTTTCCTTTTCAAACCATTCTCTGTAAACCCTAGAGATGGTTGTGCATTAAAATTCCAGCAGATTTTGAAATACTCAGACCAGCCCATATGGCACCAATATCCATGCCATGTTCAAGGTCACTTAAATCCCCTTTCTTTCCCATTCTGATGCTCGGTTTGAAATTCAGCAAGTTGTCTTCACCACATCTATATGCACTGAGTTGCTGCCATGTAATTGGCTGAATAGCAATTTGTGTTGCTGAACCAAGCAATTGAACAGGTATACCTAATAAAGTGGCTGGAGAGTGTATAGTGGAACTTTAAATACCTCTCCAATGGTAAAGTGTAGGCACAACAAAGAATGTTAAAAGAATTCACATATTTTTATGACATCAATTTATAAACACATCAGTTAAAAATATAAAGTTCATAATAAGTCACCAACTCTGCCACTTGTCTTCCACGTAAACAAGCAGAAGAACTTTAGCTTAGGTGTTCTCAGAGATCATTAAATGTAAAAGGATTCTTTTTGTGGGATGTCTTGCTTCATTAGGACCTTAGATCTCAGACATGGACACAACTGGTCAATGAAATGGCATTGGAAAAGTACAAATTAGAAAAACATAATACATATAGCACATCATGAAAAGCAGCAATCGTAAAGATATCTCCAATAATAAATATAGAAATAAACATCTATACCCAAAAAGGGGAACAAAAAAAATCAGCTACATCCAGGCTCGTTCATCTGTTCCCCAAAAGGTAGCTACATGCGATCAGCAGTGGCCACTGTCAGCCAGCCATTAGTTTAAATGGGCTGAGAGGTCGATGCTGATTGCATAACCCTGTCATTCCTGCAGCAAGCATCCACAGATTGCATCCACAGATTTTCCGTAGGAATCCAGAGGTCCCAATAAACTGGTTGCGTGAAAGGGGTCTAATTTACTTTGCAGAACCTGCTTTCATTTTTCCATCTTTATTGCTGTTCCTCATTCCTTTCACTCACCTTATTTATCTCTGTTCCTGTTTACTCAAACTCACATCCTTTTCCCTCCCACACCTCTGCCTGTGCATTCATGACTTCAACAGTGTGAGTTCTCTTTCCAGCCTAGGGCACACTCTGTTGGTCTGTCCACACTTTAGGTCTTTCCACCAACCGCCAAATTAACTATTACATAACACTTAAGATGATCTGACTGTCATCCGAGAACAGAGAAAAATGGTCTCTTACACTATTTGGTCAAAAGTATGTGAATATCAGCACCAAATGACTGAGCTCAGATGTTTTCAGTGAAGGGTCCTGTTATTTCTACAGCAAACAGTGCAAAGACATTTTCTACAATTATGCACTTCTAGCTCTATGGCAACAGTCTTGGAAAGGCCCTTTTCTGTTCCAGCATGACTGAATCCTTAGGTACAGTTTATAATCAGTCAATGGCATCACTATGGGGATGACACCAGGGGTGGACTGACCATTCGGGCACTTGGGTACTGCACGAGTGCCTGTGACCAGTAGGGGCCCCCCATGAGAGATTCATTGCCAGATCTAGGGGGGTACTGAAGATCTCAGTTGCACCCCCCAAAAGCCATCCGCCTCCACTCATTGAGCCCAGCCATCATACTCCTTCTCCCAGGGCAGAGACACAGCATAATGTGGAAGGGGTAAGGTGCCAGTAGTATCGCTAGTGCCTGGCATCCAGGTACTGCCCCATTGCGATCTCTGGCACCCACATCATCTCTTCCCATTTGTCACACAGGTTAAATAGAGCCAGAGAAATGTCCCCTAGGTTCCTCCCTATATTGGCCAGTGAAGAAAATGGCAGTGAAGTAAAGGAAAGTGAATGTGAAGGGAGAGTGGCGAGGATATAGGTAAAAGGCGAATGTTCAGGCTGGACAGTGTGCATTTATAGAGAATGATCACAGATTGTGTGATAAATTTCTCCCTCTCTTTCTCTCCACCCCCTCTCTCTTTCCCCCTCTTTCTCCACCCCCCCTCACTCTTTCTCTCTCCACCCCCTCTTTCTCTCTCAACCCCCTCTCTCTCTTACCCCCCTCACCTCTCTCTCACCCCCCCTCACCCCTCCTCATCCCCCTCTCTCACCCCTCCCTCTTACCCCACAACGTGCCATCCCTTCAGAGCTCATATGCCGGTGACATCACCAGCTGCCTGCTTTGTGAATATCTCCTAAAAAGTGCAAGTTTAGGAGATATTCACTGTACCTAGAGGTAAGCCTTTAATATAGGCCCACCTGTAGGTACAACTTAAAAAGTAGACTTTATTTCCACTTTAATGTCTATGTGTTTTGAATGGGATGTCAAATGAGCTCATATACAGTAGGTGTGATGGTCAGGTGTCCACAAACTTTTGTCCATGTGAAATATTTTCCAAGGTTTCAGGACTTTTCCCTGTAATTGTATGTTATTGAAAGTGGTTGGATATGAAGTTGATGATTCAGGGATCCAACACTGTCTTCACCCAGGCCAGTCATTAGGCAGTCTTTGGGTCCCTGGCACTGACATCTGGCTTTTGGGAAGTCGGCTATGACTTCTTAGTGTTTTATCACCACCATATCCCAGCCTCTTAAGAGGCTCAAAATGCTGGTAGGTGGAAACAGGCAATCTGATCAACTGTGATTGGCTATCATAGTGGTCACATGATTGAAACCCCTCCATCGCAAGTATGCATTGGGAGTATTCCGTAACAATTAGTTTCTGTGCTGGGAGCAAGCAGTGAGCACGCTCACAGCACAGTAAACTGTTTACCTATAGACTCATATATTCATCTTGCTTGTGGAAAGCCAGCTGTGACTCCTTTATGTTTTACAGCTGACTTTCCACTTCACATGTTTGAGATGCAGTGCACTGTCTGAGGGCTAATTCCAATGAATGCGTTGATCTGCATTTTAGTGCACGTGTAAAATGCAGGTCAATGCATAGACACATAGAAAACAATTGTATTTTATGTGTCCTGGTCACACTACAGCGCTGCTTTGATCTGTGTTGCTTTAAAATTCAGCATATATGCATTTTAACCCCTTTCCACCTCCGTTTCATCCTCCTCCTCCCTGCCCTTTAGGAAGATCGAAATGGTGGAAGCGGGCATTCCGTCATGTGACTGCTGCCATTGGCTGTCATAGTGGTTACATGATCAAAACTCCTGATTGCAGTTATGCATTGTTACTGTGCTGTGAGCACACTCTCAGCATAGTAAACTGTTTTCCTGTAAAAGGATATATGCGGTCACTCTGCATTAAAGCCCACCTGCCAAGTGACCACATACATTTATGTAGCCAGTCGGAAGTGGTTAACACAATGCATGTAAATGTGTGTAAAACATACATCAATGCAGCACAACGCAACACCGCGCAAGCATGTTAAAAGTAAGGGAGTTTTATGTGCAATTGATAGCCCCTGCATGGGCATGATTTATTGCTCTTGTGTTAAACTGTTTAAAAATTAATAAAAACTATTGAAAAAAAAAAGTAAGGGAGTAATGTGAAGACAATAAAAATAAAAATCCTACCGTGGTCCCATTGCTGAAGTCTGCAATCTTTGCTCTCTTTTCTTCTGCTTCATAAGTATCTCCTTAGGCTACTTTCACACAGGTGCTTATCAAAAACAGGTGCGTTTTTGCCGCCTTATTACTGCATTTGCAGTGCTTGTTTTATAGGACATGTGACCCAAAAACTCCACCAAAAATGCAATACTGGTTTTTTATGCGTTTTTGCAGTGTTTTCCATTGATTTCAGAATGAAGGTGTGTTTTTGATGCATTTTTTTTACCACACCGAACCTGCACCAAAATACAGCAAGCAGGATTTTAAAAAATGCACTGGACCCACAACGAATCAGTGTAAAGAGTTCCATAGGAATACATGGTCACACATTTTTCTTCTGCTTCTTTTAATGGAAAAGCGGAAGAAAATGGATTTGTGTTAAAGTAGCCTAACTGAATTCTATATGAAATCTTCTGACACACAGGCACAACAGGCTATAGAAAGAATTTAAAGGAGCTGCTTTTGAAAATGTCATTTGACTGGCTGCCACGCTAATCCAATTACGTAAGCTTTTAAGAAGCATCAGTACTCCCAGGCTTTGATGTGAATGGTGCTGTAGGACCCCAAGAAAGCTTGACCCTAGGTTCACATCTGTGCGGGTGGTGCCGCTGTGGATCTGCACGAAAATCCATGCAGCTGCACCACCCACACAGAGAAATGTGGACCCGCGGGCGGGTGCCATTATTTCTAATGGCACACCGCCCGCACTGGAAACCGCAATCGTACTGGCAACCGAGGATCCTGTGCGGGCTGCGTTTTCCAAAGAAGTGCAGGGACTTCTTCCTTGCATGTCAAAGGCATGGGAGTCCATTTAAACTAATGAGCTCTCCTGCCCATGCAAAACGAGGCCCGCACGGCCGCATATATGTGAACCAGGGGTTAATGTTGAACAATGCTTTGTCAATGCTTGCTGAATGCGATTCACTGAGGCTGGTATTTTCAAGCTAAGATGAAACTATCCCATTTGTACCTTCTGACACTAAATGGTGCCCATATTAAAAGGTAATAATACAAATCTGTAGATTCCCATTGGGCAAACATGCACAACTAAGCCTTTAGAGGAGCTGTGATGTTTAAAGTGATAAAGCAGGGTAACATAGACACTGGACACTAATGTATTTCCATAATTACACATCAGTTCAAATTTATATCTACGCCCAAAAGTTTTCAAGTGTAACTTTCTGTTAAAGTGCAAAAAATCTATATATGCATATATAGCACTGGATTGTGCAACAACACTATACTGGCTGCTACACGCTAGAAATGCTTTCTCAGCTTCAACGTAAGGCTGAAAATATTTATTCCATGCTAAAGCTTTTCAGAGAGCTCTGAACTATTCTATAAACTATCTGTAATACAATCCCATAACAATGCTACCCCACAACTGGTAATACCTGTTGAATAGACCACAGAATAATGTGAACTAGCAGAAAAGGGTTAAGTGAGATGCCCTCCCCTGGGAAGGTTGTACTGAGCACCTGCAGTGCAGGTAATACAGGGAGGAGTTATTGTTAGAATCACTGGACAGAGTGAAGCAAACAGATCTGGTTTCTGTATCCCAGACACACTTTTTAGTACAGATTGAGTAGAGTTGTTTCTCTATTTGCCTTGTAAGGAACAAAAATGAAGCTTCAATCAGGGGGAGCCTTAGTTTGCTTTCTGCTATATTTTCTGGGTGTACAGAGCTCCAAAGCTGACATTCTGTGGACAGCCAATGTGAATTTCTCCTATGCGTTGGACAACAGGACTCTGTGGGAAGAGGGAGAGATTGGGGTCTATGGCCAAGACTCACCAGTGGACAAAGCATATGGACTGGTGGTTCTGCCAAAGAGTCATAGGAATTCAAACTATTTTGCATGTACACCCAATGTGAACTTCAGTATTCCAGAGAACTGGAATGGACCTTGGATTGCGCTTATACAGCGAGGAGGGGGCTGCACCTTCAGTGATAAAATCAATGCTGCTTCTGTGGTGGGAGCCAGAGCAGTGGTCATATACAACAACAATGGAGAAGACAATGAGGTCATTGAAATGTCTCATCCGGGTGAGTTTCAAGGAAATATTTATGTTCAATCTCTATGTGTATGTAGTGTAAATTAAATCAGCCAAAAAAGAATGATACCCTCTACCAAACACTCTGAAACTTGAAACTCAAATTAGTCCAAAAATACAATGCAAACAGGAATCGCTTTCGGTATGTTTAACCTTCAACATAACTAAAGGTAAAACCTCCTTTCTTTTTTTTTTTTTCTAATATTTTGGATAGAGTAAGGAGGTTTTTTTTGTTTTTCTGTGTTTTTTTTTTTGTTTTTTTTGTTTTTGCTATCTGTGTCCCATAAGGACGATTTCCATTTACTTCCTGTCCCATAGGCAAACAGGAAGTGAGAGAAAATCCCTTCAAAGTGAGGAAATCTCAGAGTATCAACAGGATCACCAGAACTAGTTCCTTATTTTCAAAGATTACCTTTCTATTACATTTCTAATGGCTAAGTGGTCAGCAGTTGTTGGTTAGAATCCCAACCATGGCACTACCTGCATGGAGTTTGCATGTTCTCTTTGTGCCTGTGTGGATTTCCTTTTGGGTTCTCCAGTTTCCTACCACACTCCAAAGACATGCTGGTAGGTTATTTGGCTTTTCTCTAAATTGGCCCTAGTATCTGATGCATGAACGTGAGTTGAGGACCTTAGGTTGTAAGGGTCAGGGACTGATGTGAGACAGTATAATATACATGTAAAGCACTGTGTAAATTGATGGCACTATAGAAGTACCTGTAACACATAAACCCAAAATTTGGAATTTTCTTTTACTTGGTAAAACGATGGTAGACAGGACAAATATAAAGGGTGAATTTCCCTAACAAGGGCACAGCAATAAAACCTGACGGGTGTTCTAATCCCTTTTCTTTCCTGTCCAATGATAAAATAAAGTTTTGCCTTTAATTACACTTTAGCAGCCTACAGAAAAAAAAATAGAAATGTAAAAAAAAATAATGTGAGTATTGTATGGAAATGCCTGAATAAAGCAAAAAATGACACCCTTACTGTGCAAAGCATGAAAGAGAAAATTAAAACAAAATATTACTTGAGGGTATGATGGCATGTTTTGGATGGGTGGTCAAGAATTGCTCTGAACATTGGCAGCTTTCAGATCTTGTAGACGTAACGGGCGAAAATTCTGCCAATGTATGGTCAGACCAACAGAGTGTGGCCTGGAAGTTTCGTTTGGTCTGTTAAGCGTAGAATTTGATATAGTAATTACTGAGCCATCTGTTTATTCAGTTTCTGCCAGCTCTGACAAATCATAAAAGAATCAGTGGCACTTTTATTAAATCTGTCTTTCAAACTTCTTTGTACCTTCATTTTCCTGGAAGGAAATGTATATTTAATAATCTCTTAGTTATATGGAAGCTATATTATAGTGCTCTGCACAGTTACTATATCTAAAAAATGCATGACGATTTTAATGTATGTAGTGTTTTTACTTAATGGCGGCAATGACCTTTTTATATCCTTTTCTGAATGATGGACGTTTTCAGATATTTGGAGTCCCTTTAAGTTTTGTATTGTATATGTATATCTACCAGGGGTGGACTGACAACTCATGGGACCCCCTGGGTAATAGGGGATCATGGGGCCCCTGCGTCCTTGCCCAAACTCAAAAAAGCCTATGAAAAAGGTACCAGGGGCATCTCATGGGGCCCCCTACTGACACCTGGCCTTGGGCAGTGCCCGAGTTTCCAAATGGTTAGTCCGCCTCTCCTATTTACATAATCCTGTGTTTTTGTTTCTTGTGTAGTGAACAAATACATCATAAATTGAGGTCAAATTAATCTACATGACAATGCCCTTTTATCCATCACACTATTGTTCTTTATATTTGCCAAGGCAATTAGTTTTGGTGAACAGCCAAAACATTCTTCTGTTCAATATTAGCACATATTTAGTCCAACCGCCTCTCAATAAATAAGCTCCTAAATTTCTAATAGCCCATATGTGGAAATGTGTACACTTGCATCAGGGATTTCTCATGGACTCATCAAAGGAAAAAAATCCCGCAGCTCCTTAGTAAAATCAGAGGGCAATATGAAAAAGAACACAAAGTAGCAAAGGTGCAGGGGTTAGAAAGATAGTAGCAAATTTATGTGATTCTATGTTTTGAATATAAACTTGCTACTCTTTCTTATCCATGAGCCCTTGCTACTTTGTTTTCTTTTTCAAATAGTTTTGGTGAAACTAAACAAAAACCAAAAAGATAATGAAAGAAAAACTGTTGTGGGAAAAACACAGGGGCTGGCATTTCTGGTATCCTAAAGTGCTTCATGTCATGGCCTTTTATGCTGAGTCACTAGCTTTGATGTTTCCCTCACCTGATACAAGTATGCAGATCAGAAAAGTCAAAAGCCTCTCTGAATGCTTGTTCCAGGTCAGTTACTTAAAGACTTATGCCCCATACACACGATAAGAAAATCGTCTGAAAAATTTTGCAGAACCACTGATTGAACGATTTTCTCTTTGTTGATGAGCAGGATGTTTTAACCGATAATGATATTGTGAACGAAAAAATCCAGTTGAACAACAGTGAAAAATGTCGTTTTGCATATGAACGACCGATTTTCTATGCGGTGGTATGACGGTCGTATAAAAAAAAATCTATCAAGTGCTATTACGCATGAGCGGAAACAGAAGATGACTTGGATTTTTACGTCCAAGGAATCTTCATAAAAACGAACGAAAAATCCAAATGTTAAAAGTAGATTGGCCTAATGAGATAATGAAACAATAATTATGCATATTTTATTTCTATATATCACTATGTATATAGATAATGTAATAAACTATATTATACTCATTGCTGGTAATTGTTGTGTATATCGCTCGTTCTGGCTAGAAGAGTGTGGCTACAAGGTCACGCGCACACTGTATCACTTCCACTTGTACGGAAGACGTCAACACTACATATTGCCCAAACGAACGATTTTTTCTTTAGATTTGTCAATGTGGGCCACGATTTTGACGAACGAACACCTCTCGGTCGTCGGATGTATTCCCACCTTAAGTTCACCTTTTGAGGGGAAAAAAAATTATATGAAACAAAGAACAAAAAAGTGAGCGCTTTAGAATGGACAAGCAGCTGAAACACACAGGACAACCAAAAATCCCCACATGAATATAAAATATAAAGTGCAGCGCTATAATTGTGACATAAATTATGAGAAAGGGATATGGATAAAAATGAAGTAAAAAAATGAATCAAAATATAAAAGAAAATAGGTCCCAATGTAGAAAAGTCCCAGTAAAGGTGACTTCAGGCGGCCGTACACACTGACCACAGGTGCATGCAATATGGCAGAGATGGAGTTCAGGACGTAGTCGTCATGGAAACAAGGGGGGTAGATGCAATCCCTGGATCAGTGAAGATCCTCAGACCAAAGCAGCACAGGATCCACTAGACAGCAAGGAAGAAATCACAGCTCCACCTGAGAAAACCACCACTCCTCCACTGCACATCAACGATATCTAGGAGGAGATACTCCCCACAAGGAATCAAGAGAAAATGCCCATGGTGAAGTACAGTAAAAATGGTTTAATGGTATAAAACAGGATGCATCCAATAAAATGGCAACAAATTGGCACACAGCTAGCAAAACATGAAGGCTAGCAACAAAGCAAACGGGACTAACCGTCCTGTCAGATGTAATGGCCGCCGGAGCTCCACAATGCTCCGACGGCGTGGCGTCAAGGCGTGCGCAGGTTCCTCCTTACGCGTTACGTGCCGAGCACATCCTCAGAGAAAAGAACCGGTGTACGCCGTGACGTGCAGGTCGGAGCTAAATAGACAAAAAGGCGCATGCGCGATATCCAGGCGCCATTTTGTCATAGCTCAAACGGTCTGCATGTCCATCAAGAACTACCAGAGGGACAGCAGACGCTACAACAATTAAAATCAGGTGTACAATCTCTATTAAAAAAGGTCATACATGAAAGAAAAATGGCAGTGAATATTAAAAAACCTAAAAAAGAGGGGGAAATATAACTATAGCCATGGGCAATATCATGATTATTTAAAAACAAGCCAAAAAGCAAGGCGCGTGCGCCATAGCAAAGTACCAATTCTATCATAGTTCCAAAGAACAGAGGACTAAGTCTACATGCTCATACTAGATTAACAGAAGAGCAAACGACCATACCTCAATTAAGGATTTAAGCAAAAAATCTCTATGCCAAAAATTAAGGTCATACATAATAGAGAATGATGGCTTGAAGGTAACTATAATATAAATAACCATGACATGGGCCAAATAAGTACATATAACGCAGCAGTAATAGTAGCGTGATAGTCATAAATACATCAAAAATGTATTAAAACAGAATACAAGAAATAAAGTACATAAAAAGATAAATAAAATATAAATGAAATGTAACCACTGTTAATTCAACTATTGTCTATAAAACAGTTTACGTCAAGTTCGACGTTAAGACCCCGTGGGTGTAAAGTATCCAGTTGACAAATGTACCTAGTTTCTAACTGTGAAACAGCCCGGATTTTGTAAGTGCCTCTCCAATGTGGAACAATAGTATCAATTCCAATGAATCTCAAAAGGGAGGGATCTCTCCCATGGTGGCGTCTGAAATGTAATGAGAGAGAGTGATCTTTGAAGCCCTTTCTAATATTATTGATATGCTCCCTGAGCCGATCACGCAACCTTCTTGTGGTGCGGCCTACATACTGCTTGGAGCAGGGACATTCGAGTAGGTAAACTACATGCTTGCTATTACAACATATAAACTTATCTATATTATATGTGTTATTGGAACTGGAACGGAAAGTAGTGATTTTCCTTTTCCTCTTACCATCTACTTTGCAAGCTATGCATTTATTGCACGGATAAAAACCTTTAAAATTGAATAGGGCCAAGGGTTTAGCAGGGGGATTAATCACATTGGGAGATATAATATCTCTCAAAGTAGATGGCTTACAAAAAATAACCTCTGGTGAATACGGTAAGATTTGGAACTATGATAGAATTGGTACTTTGCTATGGCGCACGCGCCTTGCTTTTTGGCTTGTTTTTAAATAATCATGATATTGCCCATGGCTATAGTTATATTTCCCCCTCTTTTTTAGGTTTTTTAATATTCACTGCCATTTTTCTTTCATGTATGACCTTTTTTAATAGAGATTGTACACCTGATTTTAATTGTTGTAGCGTCTGCTGTCCCTCTGGTAGTTCTTGATGGACATGCAGACCGTTTGAGCTATGACAAAATGGCGCCTGGATATCGCGCATGCGCCTTTTTGTCTATTTAGCTCCGACCTGCACGTCACGGCGTACACCGGTTCTTTTCTCTGAGGATGTGCTCTGCACGTAACGCGTAAGGAGGAACCTGCGCACGCCTTGACGCCACGCCGTCGGAGCATTGTGGAGCTCCGGCGGCCATTACATCTGACAGGACGGTTAGTCCTGTTTGCTTTGTTGCTAGCCTTCATGTTTTGCTAGCTGTGTGCCAATTTGTTGCCATTTTATTGGATGCATCCTGTTTTATACCATTAAACCATTTTTACTGTACTTCACCATGGGCATTTTCTCTTGATTCCTTGTGGGGAGTATCTCCTCCTAGATATCGTTGATGTGCAGTGGAGGAGTGGTGGTTTTCTCAGGTGGAGCTGTGATTTCTTCCTTGCTGTCTAGTGGATCCTGTGCTGCTTTGGTCTGAGGATCTTCACTGATCCAGGGATTGCATCTACCCCCCTTGTTTCCATGATGACTACGTCCTGAACTCCATCTCTGCCATATTGCATGCACCTGTGGTCAGTGTGTACGGCCGCCTGAAGTCACCTTTACTGGGACTTTTCTACATTGGGACCTATTTTCTTTTATATTTTGATTCATTTTTTTACTTTATTTTTATCCATATCCCTTTCTCATAATTTATGTCACAATTATAGCGCTGCACTTTATATTTTATAGAAAAAAAATGATAAATGCACATTTTTCTGTGGGTAAAAAAATGTGCATTTATTTTTTTCTAAGGAGTCTTCAGATTGCGGGTGCAATATCAGGCTTCTGCAGACTCTCAGGATAGCTGTCTGCCCGTACATCTACTACTGCCAGGCAGTTACTGAATGGCAGGAAGATCAGTGAACTTCAAGATCGCTCACCAGCACTCTTGCAGTTCATTGAGAACTACATGCTGTCAGCCGCAATAGCTAATGGTATGTGTAGTCTATTCATTCACAACAAAATGTGAATGAATGACAAGACCGTGTGGGTGGAGCCACACATGGTTGTGCTGTTATTAGATTGTGACAGCAGGTGTGGGGAGAAGATGCACTGTCAGAAGGGGGGGATTGGGGACAGAAGGTGCGGATGCTGGAATATGTTAAATCTTCCACCCTAAATACTGATGGAACATGTACCAAAGGTGAACTTATCCTTTAAAGTATACAGCTAAAGGGTCAGAATCACAGACAACTAGAAGTTTTAATTTCCCCAGTGGTTTACATAGTTAGTTTGGCTGAAAAAAGACAAAAGTCCATCCAGTTCACCGATGGCAAAAAAAAGTTATAATCCTATACCCACAGTTGATCCAGAGGAAGGCAAAAAAACCCCCAGCAAAGTATGATCCAATTTGCTCCAGCTGGGGAAAAAAATTCATTCCTGATCCCCCAAGAGGCAATTGGATATTCCCTGGATCAACTTTACCTATAAATGTCAGTATCTAGTTATATTCTGTGTATCTAAGAAACAATCCAGGCCTTTTTTGAAGCAATCCACTGAGCTGGCCAGAACCAACTCTTGAGGGAGTCTATTCCACATTTCACAGCTCACTGGTTTACTAAAAATAAAAACACTCACTTTGCCCTGAATGGGTGTATGGCAGTGTTCGGTCTTGGAAATTTTGCACCCAGGCCTAAGCACCCATAGGAGAATCTTTAAGGTGAGATTACATGCTCTCCCATATGCAAAAGCCCTACTACGTTAAGGCAACAGAGAGAGTGGGAAACTGGTGCTGATCAGTGAGTATACCTTGTTTGCTGGGGGGAGTAGGGCTATCAGGAAATATTGTAAATTTGCCCATTCAGAGCAAAGTAACAGCATCTCTTTCCATAATGGTTCCACTCTTAATACTGAATTGGACTATGTTAACAAAACCCCTATTGTTGGGACAGCATTCAATGCCTTTACTGCTGGGACACCATTCCATCCATGGTTTAACTGTGCTCCTGTAGAGTGGGACAATACAACCGATAAGCAGCTACAGCCCCAATCTTACATAGTGTTCAGACCACTGTATGGCAGAGCTTCTTATGGATGGCCACCCTCACCTTTCCTGAGTTGTTTGGCCCCAGTTAACTGCATCAGACCAATCGTTCAGATCAATTTAGCAGGGATCAGAACCACCAGTTAAATGCCCTATTTTCTGTACATGCGAAAGCAAACCTAAAGACCTCCTCTGAGGCTTGTCTATATGTAAAATGGCTGCATAGGCACCATTCTAATAACAGGAATGTTAGAACGTTTTCTGTAATTATGAAGTCCAACAGATGACAGTGGATACCAAGGTATGAATCTGAGCTCCTGAATGAGGACACACCACCTGTTCATCTTCAGCATGTTGTAACTTAGTACGTTTTTAGCCCGGAAAAAAATAACGCTAAACTCTCATAATGCAAAGTGCGCTTCCCTTATTCTACATTGTATATACTGTTCTATCGATTGGGATGATGTAATGAGAACAAATGCAATTCTTGAAGATGTCAGTCCATCAATTGTTTATAGGCTGCTCCACAATGCATTAGGTGTAGTAAGAGTGTAAATTGGTTGCACTTCATATTTTATGAAGCCTTATCTTTACAAAAAAAAATCTTATCATATTGATCTGAGCTATTATATGAATGAATACCTAATTTGCATATTGTAATTTGTATGTTGGCTATTATGAGATTGTATTTCCTAGTCTATTGTGTACTGTATGTACGGGGCAGATATTGAAAAGGATTCTCATGGCGCTTTTGTGGTACAAAAATGTATTCCCGTATGTTACAATTCCCTCCAGAAGACTCCTGAACAATACTGACATGTTACTTAGTCCTGGAGCAAGAATGAGGTTTCTAATGTGTTATTTATTATCATTTGTATAATGTTTTTATACCACACCACTCCTGTACTCGATCATAAGTTTTCTTCTACTTTCCATTTCTACTGATTGTGGTCTACTGCACTCAAATGTGTGCACCGCTCCTGCCCTCATGTCCAATTTTGACATGCGACTGTGTGTAGGTGCAGCTGCTGCTTCCACTTCTATGAAATGTCTGTGCATAGCTCCAAGGTGGATTCACTCACAGACAGAGACTCAACACGTTCCTGTGTTGGGGTTGGTTTGATTGTATGCATACAGTTTATCACTTTTGGGAATACATTGGATTTTATACTTCTGCAATAAATTGGTCTTAAGATATTGCTCCTTCTTTTCATCTTTGCTTCAAATGTTCCCAGACACACCTGTATCATCACCTCTGCCAACTAGACTACAGGGGTTCCTGCTTTTGTACTCCATGACCAATGCTCATTATGCAGCAAACTGTAACAGACTACAAGTGACCTGTGCCAGGGAGCACCTCTTCCAAGTGGTACAGGAAGCTTAACTGGGCACGTTTCGGAGCACTAAACAAACTAACTGGACCAAGTGGGTTAAACATGCTTGGACATGGTTACAACTGCCAATGTGAGTGCACCCTAATATTCTGCTCCTGAAACACATTAGCTACTTTTGTGATTCTCACTTTGGCAAATAAAAATCAACTGGACCTATTAAACTTGGTACTCTCATCTCTTGACTGTCTTTTTGCATCACTACTACAGAGACCTTTGTTGGGTTTACCTGTTTTACATAAAGCTGTTCTAACTACTTGCCTGAAAATTATTCTTTATACTAGTCTGCAATGCTCCATTGTGCTGGACACCATGTTTTCTGGATTATGTTTCATACAGGTTTTCCTCTGTGTGTTCAGTTTTCAATTTGCATGACATTCACTGAAGATAAACTCCTTTTTTAACGAAAATGTACACAGGCTACTATTGCTGGGCCTATTTTAAAATACTAGTTTCTGCTAGTAGCTGTCTCTTCTACTGTAAACTCATTCCAGGTGTAGGACCAAGAAAGCATTGAATCCAAAGCAATAGCATAACAGTCACAGAATAAACATTCTCTAAAGGAGAGGTCAGCAATTGCAGCCTCCATAATCAAGACCGAGTCCCTTTTTTAAAGCTCAAGTGCAGCCAAAATTTATTTTTATTTTTTTTATAGTGGTGAAGGGTTGGGACAATCTCCTGTTTCCCCTCCTGTGCTTCTGGCAGGTGCTGGTTTTCCACCATCCACTAGGTGATGCTGTGTCATTGTACAAATGGAATGGAGTCTTTAAAGGAAATTGTTGCCTCAGGGGCGCTAACTGTAAGAGGTTATAGCTGTCTGATTGGACGCTGGCAGCCATCTTGGTGTGGGACCCTATAAATTGGGGTGTGCACACCATTCTGGCACAAGTGGTAGGTGAGGGACAGAAATCCTGCTTGTCAAGAAAAGTAAATAGCAAAGTGAGAGGTTCCTGTTCTAGTAGGGTCAGTTCAGGGACACTGTCTTTGTAACGTGGAATGGTATCTGGACCAGTGAAGTGGTTTTTCCTCAACAACACAGAGTGCCATCTCCGTACACTGCAAAACGCCATCCTCTGGTAAAGCAGGGAAAACCTGGTGACGTGGTACAGGGGAAAGCCTGGCGACGTGGTACAGGGGAAAGCCTGGCGACGTGGTACAGGGGAAAGCCTGGCGACGTGGTACAGGGCAAAGCCTGGCAATATTGTGCAACTGCTATCTTGCAATACTGTACAAATATGCACTGCTCTTTTACTTGAATACCAGTGCCTATAGAAACTATCTTTATATTTCATTGCTAACCTATATACAAGATAAATATATACAACATCAAGAACTGTATGTGTAATCTCAGACTAGGTACCCCATCTTTAAGCCCCACCTACACGCTCTGCTAAATTAATGTACTTTACAAAACTAGGTATACATTTGCGAAATTGCGAGAGTATAGTTTTAAGCTGGCTATAGATATGTAGAATTTCGAACAAGGAAAAGCATGTCCTAAGAAAATTTGAAGGTGTAATGCATTTGCATGCGATATTTGTTCAATAAAGTCCATTCATTCCAAAAGCAACTGTTAAACCCAGGACACTGCATTCCCTATATCTGGTCTCAGTAAACAGAACACAGAAATGAAATTATTTTAGTAAATATAAACTGATAAATACTTTTTCTCATCAGCAGTTATAGAAGTCTTGTGACATCTATCATAGTCCAGCAGAGCACTGGTTAAAGCTTGGAGGAGGAGTTTTCATTCTCCCCTGATTGCCTTATGAGGCTGCAGGACCCCTGGTCCTCTGTTTGGACGGCACCAATTGGCCCTGTGCTGATCACATGCAGTCTCCCAAACTGAGCAATACACTCCAAACTGAGCATGTACAGCATGCCCCAAAGGCTCTCTTCTATCAGCAGAGGGTTTGGGAACAGTAGAAGGGGAGGATCAGAGAAGACAGGATCAAACATCCTTTTTACACACTGTGGAGGATTAACCCCTTAGGTTCTACAGTGAGTATTACAAGCATGCTTTACTGCATATACAGACTGATTTTGCTGTTGTGGGTTTAGTAACACTTTAAAAGCAGACAAAATCTTTTGACTGACATTTGAATGTTTTGAGACTTTTTATACAAATTTCTCTTAAGACTTTTTCTTACTTTCTATCCATCTATGGCAAGCTTTATTTTGCATTTTGGGGGGGTGGTGGTGAGTGTAAAAGTGGACCTAATTCATAAGTTAGTCTTCTAATTAATTAGAAGGCAGGCTTCCAGCAACTATTATAGATATAAACTTGATACTGCAACTGAGCTAGTAGTAGTCAATAGATATGAAGCAAGAGAAACATGAAGAAGAGTATCTTAATTTATTTTTGAGGACAGTGGCATCTGGAACTCCCACCATTGTTTGCTACACCTTACAACCACCATGCTCCAATGACTCTGAGATGCTACCAGCACTCCCCTAGTCTACCCCAAAACCCCCCCAACACACACACACACACACACACACACACACACACACTTGCAGTCGAACTCTGGGAGTATGAAAAAATTATGACACTGCAATAGTTACTCATTATTTTTGTCTATGGCACCAATAAAAATAAGCTTCAGGGACCGGCTGTTGGAGCAAGGGATAGGGTAAGTAAATGTGGTTTGTAGTGGTACACCAGGCAAAAATGAGTATTTAACCCATGCAGAGTCCTACTGCAAAGGTATTTTTTTTTCATATTCCCAGAGTTTAAATTGAAACAATAGAGATTTTAAAAAATGTTGTTTTTTTTTTTTTAAAGCTATTTTTTTAACAGTTACATGCAAGTAGGTGAAAGGAACTCTGGGATACATGGGGCAACAGTAATGCATCCAGATTCCAGTACAGAAACTACATTACTAAATCTCAATCTCTGTTTTTCTTCATTTTTCAATTCCAGGACATGACATAAACTAGACTAAATTTGCAAAGCTTTAAAGACGTATTAAACCCAATTGCAGCTTACCAGTTCTTAGACGTGATGGCTGCATTGGTTTTCTTTATAGACTTGCTTTCTATTTTTATCTGGTGATCCAGCCAGCAGGTCTGTTGCTTTCCAAAAGCGCAAGCTGTCCTGCATAATGTATCGGTTTACCTGGATGAGACAATCCATTTAGCAATGGCAGGGGTGATTAAAATGATTAGCTTTTATTTATTCATGTAAAACCCGTTATCCTAAAAGGGGAAAAAACTGCTGTAACTAATTATAAAGTACATCTCACACTCCCCTCTCACCTAGACTGGCAATGCTGCTGTCTGCAGTGCCTCCTATGCTCCTTCATTCAGAGTGGTGTCTCACTAATGAAGGAGGTATGTTACTGGCTGGATCTCCAGGTGAAAACAAAGGGGGGAAAAAAGCCAAAAAGAAAACTGATGCAGTCATCACATCTAATGACTGGTAAGCTGCAATATAATACATTTTTGGCTTTGGATTTAAATACTGCTTTAACGTGCAAGTCCAGCGGCAGGAAATCTTCCTGGACCAAGTAATGACGTGAGTGCTTCTCCAGTCCTGGAGCACTGAGAGCCTGTAAGATGCCCCCACACACGGAGGGGTGTAAACAGCAGGCTGGGCTCAGAGAATGTGAGAGTGTTCTTCTGGCTGAAGATCAGTAGTGCTTGCAAGGAGGAAGCTTTTAGACCAGGAATGCTTAATCATTTGAAGAGCAAGGGCCACTAAAGTGATTTGGTAACCAGTCGCAGGACACAAGTGAACTATGGGGTTTTGCCACCTCCCAAACCACAAATTTAAAGCCTAATAACCCTTTTTATAAGTGCTAATATGCCCATTGCAAAAGCTCAGTGTATGTGATGTTTAATGCACTGACCTTTTTTCCTCTTCCAACTTCTGCTGGTATCGCTGTCCACCTGGGTCAGAGGAAGCATTGATTTATGTGGCCCCTGCTCCTTCCATGGCCACCTTCTTCCTTTGCTGCCGGCTCCATACACTCAGATGCTCTGGGTAGGAGGGTCAGTAATCCATTGATCATGACCTTGGCTTGCTGACCCACCATCCCTGAGCATGGGCATGCACTTCCTTGGCTTGAGGTTGCCAGCCACATCAGGAGGCCCTGTGGGCCACATTTGGTTGAGCTCCCCTGTTTTTAGATTTTTTTTTTTTTTTCAAAATCTTATCCTTACCCTGATATTAGCTTAGTTAACTGAGTCTCATCTCTGTTCACATCAAAAGCCCAGATGACGGAGTTATTTTTTTATGTATAAGTGGAGAGCTCGTGTCCTATGATTAGTTGCACATGCCCCCGGTGACTCAGTCATAGAGGAACATTTAAAATTTTTGATATCCTTTTTTACTTTTTACCTTTCTTTTGTTCTTTGTCATTTACTGACAAAGGTAAACAAATACATTTGCAAAACAATGGGACCTGAGGTGTGGCCTTAACAAACATTACTTTGCATAACACATTCCAGGGTGGATGGACACACAAGTATGAAGTACTGGAGGATTACCCCCACCAAAAAAAAAAAAAAAATATATATATATATATATATATATATATACAGTGGGGATCGAAAGTTTGGGCACCCCAGCTAAAAATTTGTATTAATGTGCATAAAGAAGCCAAGAAAAGATGGAAAAATCTCCAAAAGGCATCAAATTACAGATTAGACATTCTTATAATATGTCAACAAAAGTTAGATTTTATTTCCATCATTTACACTTTCAAAATAACAGAAAACAAAAAAATGGCGTCTTCAAAAGTTTGGGCACCCTGCAGAGTTAATATCTTGTACTGCCCCCTTTGGCAAGTATCACAGCTTGTAAACGCTTTTTGTAGCCAGCCAAGAGTCTTTCAATTCTTGTTTGAGGTATCTTTGCCTATTCTTCCTTACAAAAGTCTTCCAGTTCTTTGAGATTTCTGGGCTGTCTGTCACACACTGCTCTTTTAAGGTCTATCCATAGATTTTCAATTATGTTGAGGTCAGGAGATTGTGAAGGCCATGGCAAAACCTTCAGTTTACGCCTCTTGATGTAATCCCCCATGGATTTTGAGGTGTTTTTAGGATCATTATCCATTTGTAGAAGCCATCCTCTCTTTAACTTCAGCTTTTTCACAGATGGCATCAAGTTACCATCCAAAATTTGCTGAAATTTCATTGAATCCATTTTTCCTTCTACTCGTGAGATGTTCCCTGTGCCACTGGCTGCAACACAACCCCAAAGCATGATTGATCCAACCCCATGCTTAACAGTTGGACAGAGGTTCTTTTCATTAAATTCTGTGCCCCTTCTTCTCCAAACGTACCTTTGCTCATTCCGGCCAAAAAGTTAAATTTTAACCTCATCGGTCCACAGAACTTGTTTCCAAAATGCATCAGGCCTTGTCTATATGTTCATTTGCAAAGTTCAAACGATGATTTTTGTGGTGAGGACGTAGAAGAGGTTTTCTTCTGATGACTCTTCCATGAAGACCATACTTGTACAAGTATCTCTTTATAGTGGAATAGTGTACTACAACTCCAGTGTCTGCCAGATCTTTCTGGAGGGATCGTGCAGTCAAACGTGGGTTTTGAATTGTTTTTCTCACAATCCTGCGAGCTGTTCTGTCTGATATTTTTCTTGGTCTTCCAGATCTTGCTTTAACTTCCACTGTTCCTGATGACTGCCATTTCTTAATTACATTTCGAACAGAGGATATTGACATCTGAAAACGCTTTGCTATCTTCTTATAGCCTTCTCCAGCTTTGTGAGAGTCAACTATTTTCAGTTTCAGTTTTCTAGACAACTGCTTAGAAGAACCCATGGTGCTGATTGTTGGGGCAAGGTCAGATGAGTCTGGGCATTTAAAACCTTTGAGATTGACATAACCTGGTCTTCCCAGACGATGATTGAGAACAATCCATGACACTGGCAGGTCTCAGCTTGGCAAAGGGAGCAGTGCATGCTATAAATTCTGCAGGGTGCCCAAACTTTTGCAGATGCCATTTTTTAGTTTTCTGTTATTTTGAAAGTGTAAATGATGGAAATAAAATCTAACTTTTGTTGACATATTATAAGAATGTCTAATCTGTAATTTGATGCCTTTTGGAGATTTTTCCATCTTTCCTTGGCTTCTTTATGCACATTAATACAAATTTTTAGCTGGGGTGCCCAAACTTTCGATCCCCACTGTATATACAGGGTAAAGCCCTTGGTCTTGGGCAGATAGCAAGTGCCCATGCACACTTCAAAATTAAGGAAGTCATCATCGATTTTTAAAGTATTGAAGAGTTCAACCTACTATTAATAATCATTTAATCTAATTGCAACCAGTTTTCCCAACACATGCAGATATTTGCACTTTAGATCAGACACAATCCTCATAATTCTGCCACAACTGATTGCCTTGGTAGTCAATATCTGTGGCTTGCGATTTTTAGTCTGGATCAGTTTAGTCACACCAAATGACTGCATGATCACATTGACAGATGCGTGGCCACCTTCAGGGTCGGTTCACACTATAGAAATGCTGTCCAAATGCAATCCAGGAGCATTTCTCCATGCACATTTTTGAAGCATTTATGTGTTCCAGTGCGGTTTTTTTTATGCGTTCCATTGCACTCCTCATTTTCCCTCCCCTTCTTTTTTCTTTTTTTTTCTTTTTACTTCACCTTTTTTGGTCTGAAACTGAAACCTATCATTCAGCATGAAATCTGTACAGTCCATTCAAAAATGACCAGCTCCAAGTGACTGTTCTGACAATGAGGTTCATGTACAGTGAGGAAATTGTTACATTTCCCATGCAAAACGGGTAGGAGGGTAATAGGTTGCAAGAGATTTTATTATCTTGTGCCTCACCATCCCAGATAACATTGTCTGATTACAATATATTTTACAAAGATATATTTAAGGTTGTGGCTAGGTCTTTTGATCTGCTCTTCTAATTCTTGTTGCGTTTTTGAGATTCCGTAGTGTATAGCCAGCTATAATTTGTAATTGCTATTGCTAAAAATAGTTGCAGAAATCCTACCTATTAAAATGTGGTATTGATGATGATGATGATGATAAACTACTTTGCAAGAGAGACTGCTAACTGGTTTAACCTTCATAAAGATTGATTACAATTAAAAATAAAAATGGTGCCGGGAATGTGGACGTACAAGGCAACGCCTTCATCTGCACCAACATCACCTAAAGAACTTAATGTAAATGGATAAAAGACTGTTGTAACCTGCAGAAGCCAATTCAGTTCTAGCATTACCCTGAACTAATACAAACCCTATACAAGTCATTGAACTAAGTGTATGGAAACTGTATTGCCTGACATAGCATTTTTATTTTCTGTCCAAACAACCCTACTAGACAGTATAGGCAGTCTGGTGACCTGATTTTTTTTTTTTTTTTTTTTTTTTATGTTGCAATTAAAATGGTAATAAACCCAAAAGCAAACCTTTATTAAACAGTACTACAGCTTACCAGTTCTTTGATGCAGTGGCTGCATTTGTTTTAATTTTTAGGCTTTCCTTCATTAATATTCACCTGGTGATCCTGCCAGTTAGTCTGTGGTTTTTCAACAGAACAAACTGTGCTGCAGGTGTATCATTTAAGATAAACCATTTTGCTTTTATTCATGTAATGCCTTTTTATCAACAAAACTGTTGCTGTAACTGCTTATAAAGTGTTATCTGGAGTTTTAGATTTTCTAAATCTGCTAGTGCAGTGGTCGGCAAGCCGCGGCTCGCGAGCCACATGCGGCTCTTTACACACTTTAATGCGGCTCTTCTGTGTGCCGGGCGCCCGCTCCCCTCCCTCCTCTCGGGCGGCCGCCCCAAAAGTCAGGACTCTGCAGCTAGCCCAGCAATGGGCAAACTACGGCTCGGCGGACCTTTTAATCCGGCCTGCGGAGCGTGATCCAAAAAAAAAAAAACAGCCAGGGCAGCGCGCTCAAATGCAATGATTGGCCAGTCTCGCTGCCACTCACATCCTGATAGCCAGTGATTGGCTGTCAGGATGTGTGTAGGCGGGGCAGCGTGACGAACGTGAGAGGAGCTAGGCTCCTCTCACAGTCCGCCCTGAAGATCGGAACGGCACGGGAACACGACGAGAAGAACGCGCGGAGGTAAGTGAATTGACACAGGGGGGACTTGGCTTACTACTTGCTACCTACTTACTACTACTATATGAGGGATGAATTACTATATGGGGGATGAATTACTATAGGGGGGATAAATTACTATATGGGGGATGAATTATTATGGGGGATGAATTACTATAAAAACTTATTGAAACTAAAAACAGTGTACCATCCTATGTATTTTCAGTTTTAAAAATGTGACTCTCAAAATAAATTTCAATCGTGGTTTTGGCGAGATTTGGCTCCGTTGAAAAAAAAGGTTGCCCACCACTGTGCTAGTGCAACCCCCCAACCAGTAATGCTGCTGTCAATAGGTGCCCTGCATTCCCTTATTCAGAGTGTAGGTATCCTAATACAGGAGGTGTGCTACTGACCAGATCACCAGGTAAATACCAAGAGAAAGATGCCTTGAAAAAAAGAAAACTAATGCAGTTCATGTTTTTGGGTTTAATACCACTTTAATCAGCAATAGACTGATATAGGTGTCCGTTTATGACACCGACAATAGCTGCGATTCTGAGGATCGCAGCTATTCTCTGGTCATTCACAGTTTATGACACTCAGGAGATCAGTGGAGAACATGTTCAGCTCCTCACTGGAGATCTGTGTTCTCCCTCCAGATTCTCCAGCCCAGAACTGGAGAATCGGAGGGACAGCAAACTAAGCGATAATTTACCTCTGTTTAGTAAACTGATCTGTTACTGTAATCTCGCGAGATTATAGTAAAATCAGCCGTTTTCCAGCGTTTGTAGATGTTCTCCCTTCATTCAGAGAACGGATCTACAACGCTTCATAAAAGGCATTCACAGGAGAACTGTGTTCTCCGAGAATGCCAGAGAACTGAGTAGCGATCTATTACCGCTGGTTCATAAACTGACACCTTAATCTCTTTGCTCTATAATTCATGTTCCTTGTAAGCGTATTGATGCAGAACACCTGATTCGCTACCAGTGTTACCTCTCTGAGCCTGGGTTCACACTTGTGCAGTGCGAAATTCGCAGCAGTTTCTGTGCAAATTCCACACTGCATCATAATTGCACCCCATTCATATGAACCACTGCAGGTGTGTATGTTAACAACACCCCGAATTCGGTTCGCAAAACACGGTGCGATGTGCAGAATCAGAACGTATGGGTGTGTATACCCATGTGATCCAATTCTAGTGCAGACAAAAAAAGGGTCCTGCGCCTTTTTTTTGTGTGAGCAGTGCTATTTGAGCCATACATAATGTATGGCTCAACTCGCACCGCACAGAATTCGCATGTGGTTTGCACAGGGGTGCAGTTCCTGTGCGAATCACATGCGGCATGCCACACTGCAGAAGTGTGAACCCAGGCTGAATGTTGCTCTGAGTCTTCCCCAATCCAGGTGCTCTGTACAAGGAATTATAATTGGCTGAAATTGCGTTTAATCCAGGTACCTGTGTTTAAAAATGCTGAATATACTGTCAGGACCCCCTCCCCCTTTAAAGGCTAAGTTCACCTTTTGAGGAAAAAATAATAAATGCACATTTTTGCTTAAAAAATATGCATCTATTTTTTTCTCCAGTTAGACAAAAAGTACATACTGATATTTGGATACGTTTGCCACCCAATTCAGACATTTATGGCTTAGATTTGGGAACATTCGTATGTCCGGCTCTGTGAAATCATCCAGCCATCTTGTTCCATAGACACAAAGCACATTTTGACATATTTGAACATGCATGCCTGTTAGAGGACCATTCATAACAATCTTTAGGCTGTAGGATCTTGCTGCTTACCACTGAAGAAAGAGTAGAGAGCAATATGGTAGAAACATGATTGAAAAGGCAGCAGATAAAAATTGCCAAAAATTAAAAAAGGGATTTTAATATTTTTCTTATCTTATTATCCTTCTTATGATCCTTTTTAAAGTGATAAATAGGAGGCAGTAGATGTGGTTTTCCTTCATTTACATATTTGCCTGGATAGTGGAGCTCTGGGTTGATTCTCAAATGTGAAATGTATGTATAGTCAAAAACTTTTTTTTTCTTCCTTAGTTTGGATACAAAATACATTAATCTTTTTGATTTATGTAAAAACATTGTCTTTTTTTTCTCATTTATTGTTTAGAGCTAAATAATATATGGGTTCAATGACAGCTCTGATAGGGGGGATTCCAACATCACAACACTCTTTCTGAGTCCCAAATACCCCAGGTATTTTCAGGTTCTGTGACACTGATAAAAGCAGTCAGTTTTAGTTCAAAAGATTTTTTTTTTTTTTTTTAGAACATCAACACATTTTTTCTTACTAATAATAAATACCTTTTTTATTAATGCATTTATTAATTAAGGTATTTATTATTAATAAATACCTTTATTAAACTATTGCCAATCCTGGGATCAGGAACCTGGGGACCACCAACCACACCAAAATCACCTCGGCAGGTTCAGCAGCACCAGACCAAACAAAAGTTTGGTTCAGAAGGAACTAGCTGAATTTCGCTGTGTGTACTGCTCTCTGTTCATTAGAAGCCAGTCTAACGAATGGCTTCTGTCAGACAGTCCTGCTGGAAAACCAGAATTTAATCAGCCACTGATCCGTATATTCTGATCGCGGAAGTGGGGAGTCCCCATCTCCCGCTTGCATATCAGTGGAGATTGTTCATATCACTAGTGTATGCGGGGATCTGTGAGGTTTTTTTTTTTTCTTGCATTCAACCCGTTGGTTGGACGTAAAAACACCCCTTATATACCCTGCTTAAGTGTACAAATTGTAACCAGAACTTTGTTCACATGACAAAATATGTTCTGTCACATGGATGGATATGTTGCATGCATTATATGAATATTCCTTATGTATAGAGAACCCTTTAAAATATCGATATGGAAGCCATGATTGCTGACCTGTTTGATGGACTCCAAGGCTCTTCTCCAGTATTTGCAATTGAGTGAATCTTGACATGGAATAAGAATGCAAGATGGAAACTAAGGCTTTTCAAGCTTCAATGGCTCCATGCTTATTCCAGGTCTGTGAAGTCATAACAGCCACATGCATCTTAAAAACAATCAGTGGTGGCAGATCTGTTATTTCAAACCTCACGGGGTTATTTAAGAGCTTGTTGTTGGAACACTGAAAGCTGCAGGAAGAAAGCAAACCACTCTTTTTTTGATGCAGTGGCAGTTTTGCTCCTATGGTCACTTATCAGAATAAAATGTAAAACTCCTTAGCAGGGGTGGACTGACAACTCATGGGGCCCCCAGGCAATAGGGGATCATGGGGCCCCTGTGTCTTTGCCCAAACTCAAAAAAGCCTATGAAAAAGGTACCAGGGGCATCTCATGGGGCCCCCTGCTGACCTCGGGCAGTGCCCGAGTTTCCAAATGGTAAGTCCGCCCCTGCTTGTTAGAGATACAGAGAAATTTGTTTTTCTTCCATATTCAGAATTACTATATTTTAAGTGTTCTTGCATGGCAAGACTGTTATCTCACATATATATTCTTATTATTATAGCCAAATTTACCACCCTAACGCCTCCCACAGTTTTTACACTATATAGACAGTAATATGCCGAAATGTGTGGATTGTTCCCAATTGGTGTGCTATTACTTTGTGGAACGTTTCGCAGAATGGTTCACGAAAAAAATCAGGACATGATTTCTAAACTGCCATCACTCCCTCATTTTTAAGCCCTCCTACACAAATCTTATATCAAAACGTTCAGCTATCCCTGCTGCCACTAAAAATGTCCACAGCTAAGCCATAGTCCTGATGGTTTTCACAATATGATCATTTGTTTGCAACTCATGCCACCCATTGACATTCATTGAAACTGCACTCTAGCCACCTCAAATTTGAAGGGCAATTTCTAAACTGCAACTGTGCCTTCATTTTTAATATTTCAGAGGCATACTATGCATCAAAATGTAGGTCTGGTCTTGTGATTCTCATAATATAAAGCTCTTCGGTGTAGGATTTATCATTTTTAAACTACAACCGTTTGAAGATGGCAACCACCAGTGAAGTGAGCAAGTTGGAGCAGTTTGTTTTTAACTGCCCTTCTCTGCCCTTGCTGTAGAGTGTGTTGCCATAGGAACCCAGGTGTGTGATCAGGCAGCAGAGTGACAAAAGAGTGTGTGTTGTAGACTACTGGTGGAGGCAAGAACACTTCATACAATTTCCCCAGAAATTGTAGCATTTTCTAGTTTAAAATGCCCTACTGATTTTAAATGTAATGTGGATGCCGTGGATTTACAGCTCAGGCAATTTGCTCTCCCAGCACATAATGATCTTTACTAAGGAGTGAATTTTTTTTTTATTTGCAGTTATCTATAGCAACAAACCTCAATCCATCATGTAGTGGATTGGTTTCAGTGTGAATGGGTTTCTCCCAACACTTAGCACTTTCTTGCACAGTAAGGCTTATTGGTGTTGATGGACTTGGTTGAACTAACTTGAAGTCACTGTATTTCTCATTTTGAAATGCTCGCATTTAAAAGTTTGGTTGCTGTTGTTGTGGAGTATTTCTGTGACCATTTTTGTATAACAGAGAGGATGTTGAAGGCTTCAAAAACATGTTTAGTCTTGCTCCAGAGTGACTAGATCTGCATGGAGCTACGTATAGTGTACAACATTCCATTAACCTTTGCGTGTCACATTCTTTCCATACAATTACCTGATCTGTTTGTCTCCCTAGTGGGATGGGGTGGTTAACACTGTACTCATATCTGACTGATAAAAATCCAGAGATCATATATTATATGACTGAAGTGTATATCTGGCTGTAAACTATGTACTTAAAACACTTTCAATTGCTGCTATCTATGTCAGCCGAGTCATTTGTTGCTAAGGATGAGGTTATACAACAAAAATTGCAACCTGGTTTATTTTCCAGAGAACATAATTAAGTTTTCATTTGTACTGAGAATTTGCATGACTCTTTAATAATTATAGCTGAGATGCTAAGTCACTGAGGTAGCCCATAGAAGCCAAGGTGGACAGTACATAGATGCAGAGGTGGGTAGTTCAGTAGACTTCAAAAGTTTGCTGTCTAGCTGGACTTTATAAACCAGTTCATTAACTTGCAATACCAGCCTGGAGATCCATGTGATGTAGGGGACATGAGTATAGAAATGTGATTGTACTGTATAAAATAAAAAAAGATCTAAACCCAAATACTACACCAAATATGTTATACGTTCATATGTACAATTATTAGCACTTGAATTAAGTAGTGACCTTCTAGAGCACATGGGTCAAACACAAGGCCCTCGGGCCAAATCTGGGCTATTTCATGTGGCCCTCACATCTCTACTGCAGCTGCAGTACCCTCCCATCTCTTCCTCAACCCCCATCTCAGAAGTCGGCAGCAGAGAGGAGGACAGAACTCCTAAGGATCTAGTGCGCCTCTGTGCAGCCACAGCACCCCCTCATCTCTGCCTGCCCTGGTCTCATCAGACTCTGGCAGCTGACTCCAGCCCTCCTCTGGTCCTCCTCCAGACTCAGCAGTTTCTGCTTCCCAGCTCCACCCCCAGCTTGTTCCCTGCAGCAGCACAAGGTAAGGGGGTGCATTGTGATGTAAGGGAGGATGGGGGACTCTTGACTTCTGATGGTGGTGGTGGGGGGAGTGCTCTTGACATCTGTTGTGGAGGGGGAGGGTGCTCTGGACAACTGCTGATAATTATTATGAGCGCTCGTGCATTCTCATGCTCAAAACAGCCATGGTTTTACAGGTGGAGGCCACTGACCTTTTTTTCCCTACTCATCTTTCCTGACTGTTTTTCACTAGTTTTGCTTTTGGCTAGGGTCAGTGTCACTACTGGTACCATGAGGCGATACCTGGTCCCTACAGAGGTTGTACAGGCAGTCCAACTCCTCCAGGATGGCACATCAATACGTGCCATTGCCAGAAGGTTTGCTGTGTCTCCCAGAACAGTCTCAAGAGCATGGAGGAGATTCCAGGAGACAGGCAGTTACCCTAGGAGAGCTGGATATGGCTGTAGAAGGTCCTTCACCCATCAACAGAACCGGTATCTGCTCCTTTGTGCAAGAAGGAACAGGATGAGCACTGCCAGAGCCCTAAAAATGACCTCCAGCAGACCTCTGGTGTAAATTTCTCTGACCAAACAATCAGAAACAGACTTCATGAGGGTGGCATGAGGGCCTGACATCCTCTAGTGGGCCCTGTGCTCACTGACCGATGCCATAGAGCTCGATTGGCATTTGCCATTGAACACCAGAATTGGCAGGTCTGCCACTGGCGCGATGTTTTTCACAGATGAGAGCAGATTCACCCTGAGCACATGTGACAGACATGAAAGGGTCTGGAGAAGCCATGGAGAATGTTATACTGCCTGTAAACTCGTTCAGCATGACCATTTTAGTGGTGAGTCAGTAATGGTTTGGGGAGGCATATCCATGGAGGGACGCACAGACCTCTACAGGCTAGACAATGGCACCCTGACTGCCATTAGGTATCCGGATGAAATCCTTGGACCCATTGTCAGACCCTATGCTGGTGCAATGGGGCTTGGGTTCCTCCTGGTGCATGACAATGTCCGGACTCATGTAGCGAGAGTATGCAGGCCGTTCCTGGAGGATGAAGGAATTGATACCATTGCATAGACCCCACACGTGCCTGACCTAAATGTAATCGCACACCTCCTGGGATATCATGTTTTGGTCCGTCCTATGCTGCCAGGTTTCACCTCAGACTGTCCAGGAGATCAGTGATGCCCTGGTCCAGATCTGAGAGGAAATACCCCAAGACACCATCCGTCGTCTCATTAGGAGCGTGCTCTGACATTCAGGCATGCATACAAGTACGTGGGGGCCATACAAACTACTGAGTGCCATTCTGAGTTGCTGCAATGAAATTTCATCAAAATGGAATAGCCTGCTACATCATTTTTTCATTTAGATTTTTGGGGTGTTTTTGAATTCAGTCCTCTGTAAGTAGATTATTTTCATTTCCATCAAACGATGGGGCATTCTTACGTTCCAAACACATTACCCAGTCCATGTCAGTATAGATATCCAGCATGAGATTTTTCCCCATTGAGAAGTGATGTGTTTTCAAAGCGTTCCTTTAAATTTTTGAGCAGTGTATGTAGTGCTCATATTTTTATATTTATTGATTTTGAGGATTGTTATATATTGTTTACACATAGTTTATGTGGGAGTAGGTTATATACACATTTTTTCATATGCGCAAGAGCATGGTCCATGGTGAAAATGCAGGTTCTCGCCTTTCAGCATTATCCCACATCCCAATGTAAAAGTCACACTTTAAAAAAAAAAAAAAAAACTAGAATGGTACAAACAAAATCATGTTTGACCACTACTTCTTGGTTCCAGTGACATCACTCAGCATCACTGCGGTATCCCGGGAAAGCTGAGGATACCAAATCTCATGAGAATACATTACTGTACTACATTACATAATATATACACTACTCAGAAATGCTTGTTTTTATAGTTTGCCGGCCCTACATGAGAATTCTATAATATAATGTTTGCTAATTTTTTGATGGACAGGCTGAAATGCTTTCCCATCTGTTGCCAGTATGAGTTGGTTTAGTCCACAATATTTTTACATTCATTAGGTTGTAACCTTTAAAAATTTCTTGTAGGACTTGACACCTTGTGGTTGCTGATGTTTCACCTTTTGACATTAAGGGCTGGTTCACACTATAGAAATGCGTTCTGGATGGGTTTCCACTTGCATGTTTTTGAGGAGTTCCAGCACGTTTTTGATGCATTCCCCCCCCCCTCTCTTTTTCTTCAATTTAAATAGAGACAAGTGCATTCCAGTTTGTTTTTGGTGCATTGTTTAAGCATTTTGTTGTGTTCCAGTACAGTTCTGTACAGAAAAAATTCAGCAGGTTCTACTCTTTTCTTTCTGCAACCAGAACATACTGGAACTGCAAGCACTGATGTGAACTATGACATTGACAACCATATAACCTTCTTTCTGTGTGTTTTGGATGCAGAAAAAAGAGCAACTGAAACGCATGTAGTGTGAACTGGTCCTTAGACCCCTTTCACACGGGTGGTTGTTCTGTAAATGCATGTTTTTTTTATTTTGAAATTCCAAAACTCCTGGCACAGAGATAAACATATACATTGCTTTTATCTGTGTTTACATGTGGCTGCGTTTAGCTGCGGTAGTAAATTCTTGCCATTTCTATAGCAACTGTTTACCTATTTTTTCTTTGTACTGCGATTAACTGCGTTTATGTACCGATAGCTGCGGTACATCGCTCCCAGACGCTGTCAACTTTATTTTTCCTAAACGCATAAAACCATATGTTATGAAAACATTGCTAAACGCAGTGGGTGAATGGAGCCATAGAGATGCATTGTCTGCATTTAGCTGCAGTAAATAAGTTCCTCTAACCGCATCTAAAAGCTGAAATCTAACCACCTGTGTGAAAGGGGCCTAATGTTTTATTTTGTTTGCAGATCACCCTGGTATACCAAACTATTCAATGATTGGAGCTAAGTGGTTGACAAGGAAGCGACTTATTAAACTGAAAATGTTCTCGGTTCGGCGTCAGTAGAAAAGGTTTCAAAGTACATTTTCTGCTAATTGTTGTAGCATTGTTTGCAGTGACCTTCATAAACCTATATCTGAGCTAAAGCAGGGACAATCATACAGTATGTGCCTTGGGTATGGAGCCAGAGGAAGAATCTTGACGAATGTTGCTTTTTTTATCTGCACTACAAAGTACATTTTATTCCTTTATTCTACATCCTACCATAATGATTATTCTATCAGGTTCTCAAGTACTCAATGTTATATGCTACCTAAACCAAAATAAAATGGAGAGGCCACCTATCCTGTCCTGATAATGTTGTATATTTCATACAGTGGGGATCGAAAGTTTGGGCACCCCAGCTAAAAATTTGTATTAATGTGCATAAAGAAGCCAAGGAAAGATGGAAAAATCTCCAAAAGGCATCACATTACAGATTAGACATTCTTATAATATGTCCACAAAAGTTAGATTTTATTTCCATCATTTACACTTTCAAAATAACAGAAAACAAAAAAATGGCGTCTGCAAAAGTTTGGGCACCCTGCAGAGTTAATATCTTGTACTGCCCCCTTTGGCAAGTATCACAGCTTGTAAACGCTTTTTGTAGCCAGCCATCAGAGTCTTTCAATTCTTGTTTGAGGTATCTTTGCCCATTCTTCCTTACAAAAGTCTTCCAGTTCTTTGAGATTTCTGGGCTGTCTGTCACGCACTGCTCTTTTAATGTCTATCCATAGATTTTCAATTATGTTGAGGTCAGGAGATTGTGAAGGCCATGGCAAAACCTTCAGTTTACGCCTCTTGATGTAATCCCCCGTGGATTTCGAGGTGTGTTTAGGATCATTATCCATTTGTAGAAGCCATCCTCTCTTTAACTTCAGCTTTTTCACAGATGGCATCAAGTTACCATCCAAAACTTGCTGAAATTTTATTGAATCCATTTTTCCTTCTACTCGTGAGATGTTCCCTGTGCCACTGGCTGCAACACAACCCCAAAGCATGATTGATCCAACCCCAAAGCATGATTGATCCAACCCCATGCTTAACAGTTGGACAGAGGTTCTTTTCATTAAATTCTGTGCCCCTTCTTCTCCAAACGTACCTTTGCTCATTCCGGCCAAAAAGTTCAATTTTAACCTCATCGGTCCACAGTACTTGTTTCCAAAATGCATCAGGCTTGTCTATATGTTCATTTGCAAAGTTCAAACGATGATTTTTGTGGTGAGGACATAGAAGAGGTTTTCTTCTGATGACTCTTCCATGAAGACCATATTTGTACAAGTATCTCTTTATAGTGGAATAGTGTACCACAACTCCAGTGTTCGATCCCCACTGTATATTGCATTACTACAAAGTCTCTAATAGATTTTTTTTTTTTTTTCAAAGCTTCAAATAACGAGTTGGTTAAAATCATTTGTGCAGTTATTATTTTAGAACTTTGATGGCAGCAACAGCCACCACCAGACTGACTGTCTTTGAGGACATGTTTGAACAGACAGGAATGAAAACAAACCACTAGAGTCTCACAAAATAAGCCAACTCTAAGAGCTATGTATGACCTGCTTTACATATATTCATGATTTCTCCTTTTTAATTAACTTTTTAATGGGCAGTCAACCCAACAATATTTCCATTATTGGAGGGATACATTTGCGCTGAGTCATCCACTTCCTTCTATTAGCTCTAGGGAGCTCTGGTTGTTAATTGCTCCCAAACATAGATTCTGGCTCTGTTTGTGTCCACTATGGATTTTTGAGTGTTCAAAGCACTGTGGGGTGTGCTAATGACTTCTGTTGCATTCCTCAAAGTATGAATTGTAAAAGAAGAGTATACCAAAGCTTTTTTGGCCATACTTCTGTTGTGGGTCACAGGAGTTTGTTTGCTCTTTTTGCTCTTTATATTGTCACTGGAGACTCTGAGAAAATGTTCCGTAATAAAACACTTCAGCATCTGCGACAAATGTAGAACATCAGTTGTGGGTAGAAATAACCTTGACTCTTAAATGATCGGTTGAGCTGATTTTTTTTATTTATTTTTTTTAAGCCATGCCCACCAATAAACATATGCTGGGTTATGCTTGCACAAACAACTTCTATAAACATGCACAAGTATTTAAGTCAAAAAGAAGGATCATAGCACCACGTCCCCCACATTAAATTTACAAGAAAAAGAGGAGAAAAACACTTGGGACTTTGAAAGTGCAGAGTCATGACACAAAGTTCAAAATAAAATCATCAAACATTCTTTATTACAAAAGTTTAAAACATTTATATGTTTAAAACAAAACAATTTGGAGGTTTTGATGGAATACAGTCTCAAACATCATAGTTCCCAATAGTTGCATATGTGGTGTGATGACTCCCGACATGTATTGCCCATTTGGGCTTCCTCAGGGATTAAAAGCTATCACACTATAAAGGAGCCATATACATGGATCCAAAATGATCAATTTGAAAGCATATAATCTGGTTGAGAGCCAGCCGGTCCAAAATTCCCCCACAAAAATACTCAAGGTCAGTATGTGGTGTGCTACAGGAAGGGCACACAGGTGGGAATCTGTTTGTTGCCTTGTAGAGTCCCACTGTATACTGTATATATAATAGCTATTGACGTTGCAGACAGTTGGCGACTTCTGCGCACTGTACACTTCAGCATGCGCTGACCCCGCTCGGTCATTTTACGTGGCCTACCACTTTCTGGCTGAGTTGATGTTGTTCCCAGTTGCTTCCACTTTGTTATAATCCCACTAACAGCTGACCATGGAATATTTAGTAGCCAGGAAATGTCACAGATGGACTTATTGCACAGGTGGCAACCTATCACAGTACCACGCCTGAATTCACCGAGCTCCTGAGAGCAACCCATTATTTTACAAATGTTTGTAGAAGCAGAAGCAGTCTGCATGCCTAGGTGCTTAATTTTATACACATGTGGTCATGGAGGTGATTGGAACACCTGAATCTAATGATTTGGAGTGGTGTCCCAATACTTTTGGCAAGTGTGTGTGTGTGTGTGTGTGTTATTTTGCTAATGCACCATATGATAAGCTTGTCCCCAGGTTGTCTGCTAACTGCATAGATAAACTCACTAGAACATTTTTAAAGAGGAATCTGTATGCATAAATATGTATTTATACTTCAATATTTTTATTGAGAATTGGTTTACAGTGGTATGCATAGGAACAATAACATTTCCGCCCACATGGTGAAATGGTGAGCATAAACAAAGTCATAGAACATATAAATATATATATATATATATATATATATATATATATATATATATATAAAAACCAGCATTCTCACCAGGTAGCAAATGTTCCAACAGACGATGAACAAGGGCATTGTCAGAGAAATTAACCACCAATATAAAACCCCAATTCAAAAGAAAAAAAGTTAAGAATAGGGAGATCGAAAGAAAAGATCTAGGATAAGACAAGGAGGAGAGAAGAAAAGAAAAAGACAAGAAAAAAAAAAAGGGGGGGAGGGAAGAGGGAGAAAATGAGAGAGTCAGCTGCGGCGTTATCAAGCAGTGGAGATATATCTGATCCATGGTTCCCACATTCCCTCAAATCTAGATTCATCATTATTGACAATGCTAGTTAACTTATTTACCATTATCCAATTAAGTTTTTGTTTAACCCCGTCTAGCGGAATTAATGACTGTCTCCAACTTCTAGCTATGGTAATACGTGCCGCCAGTAAGAGGTAATGAATTAGTTTAGTCGATTTTTTGGGAACGGTAGCAGGTAGCAGATGGAATAAGGCCACTTCCGGTGTTCTACGAATATTAATTCCCGTAACCGAGTAGATAAAATTAAACATTCGGATCCAAAATCTATTCACTACCGGACATTTCCACCAAATATGGAACATAGTTCCCTCTTGTCTGCAGTTCTGGAAGCAATTAAGTGATACTGAAGGACATATTTTAGCGAGGCGCGTAGGAACCAAGTACCAACGAAGTAGTGTTTTGTATTTGGATTCAATAAGAGCAGTATTAATCGATATCTTTGATAGAGAATGGGTCGCAGTCTGCCAAGTTTCCAGATCTAAGGAGCTATTCAAGTCCCTTTCCCATTGAGTCATATAGGATAATTTAGTGAGAGGATCGACAAGGGAAGCATAGACAATGGACAAACGACCCCTCATCAACCCAGTTGCCCCACAGGAGACTTCTAAAGGAGTGAGTGTACAAGGTTCCGCAATTAATTTAAGTTTGCTAGAGGTAAATGAGATAATTTGATAATAGCGAAACAATTCTCCGGGAGGCATCTGGTACTTTGCCAGAAAATACTGGAGAGAATGAGGACGAAGTCCATCCAGGAAGTCTCCAATACGCAGCAAACCCTCATTCAACCACCATTGAAATACTGATGGTGTCACCCCAGGAATAAACTCAGGATTCTAAAAAACTGGAGCTAATGGAGTATGTGGGGAGAAGAAAGGCTTGAGAACCCACCATCTGTCCCAAACCATCAACGAATAGGACAGCGTAGGACACAAAATAGGAGGACGTAAGTGACTGGGGAGCCACATAAGAGCACCAATAGCATAAGGATGGCAGGATAAGGCCTCAATGCCAACCCACTGGGGGACATAACCCCTGGCTGTAGTACAAGTTAACTGTGCTCTCTGAGCCGCATGAAAATAAGCTAGGAGATTAGGAAGTCCCAAACCGCCATGCTTCTTTAGGGAAAAGAGAGTTGATCTGTTGACTCTAGGATGCTTTCCCCTCCAGATAAATCTAGAGACTGCAACCCGTAATAGTATCAGTTCCCGTTTGGGAACCATGATCGGTAACATCCTAAAGTAGTACAATAGGCGCGGTAAAAAAAGTCATTTTAATAGTGGATATACCAAACCAGGGAAGTGGGAGATCCTGCCACTCTAGTAAATCAGATTTAAGTCGCTTGAAGAGCGGAAGATAATTGGTCTTGTACAAGGATGAAAAAGATTTTGTGAGGTGAATCCCCAGATAGAGCAGAGAACGAGGGGCCCACTGGAAATCAAAATTTTCCTAAAGGTAATGAACCTCTCAGTCAGGCAACAAAATATTTAAGGCAATTGTTTTAGAGGAATTAATAGTAAGACCGGAGGCCTCTGAGAAACGAAACAGGTGAAGGAGACCAGGTAAAGAAGTGCGAGGATCAGAAATGTACATAAGGACAGCATCAGCAAATAGAGCGCATTTATGATCCCGCTGACCGCAGCGGATGCCCAAAATAGTGGGATCAGAGCGAATGGCGATTGCCAGAGCGAATAATAGTGGAGAGAGAGGACAACCCTGTCTAGTACCACGCCCTATCGACAGGGAGGCTGACTTATAACCACGAATGGAAACTTGAGCCGAAGGATTAGAATAGAGGGCCCGTAGCAAGGTCGTAAAAGAAGGGCCAAACCCAAACCTATCTAACATCTGAAATAGGTAGTCCCACGATAGACTGTCAAACGCTTTATGAATATCCAGCTATAACAATAAAATTTCCCTCTGTGAAGATTTGTCCCAATTAGAATGTATGGCTGACAGCAAAGCTAAAATCCAGCGAATTTGGTCAGATGTTTGTTGACCGTTGATAAATCCTGACTGATCATCATGAACATACAGTGCTAGGAATTTATGGAGGCGTAAGGCCAAAATTTTTGTGAGAATCTTTAGATCACAATTAATGAGATGGGCCGGTAATTGGAAACTATAGAAACATCTTTTAAGGGGTTTGGGGATGACACTAATGAATGCCTTATTTTCGTCGGGGGGCACCAGTCCCCCATCCCGTAGATAATTAAAATATTGAACCATATGGGGAACCAGGATATCAGGGAAAACTTTGTAATAATTGTGAGGAAGACCATCCGGTCCTGGAGATTTATAAGGAGATAAATATGTATTTAAATTGTGTTGTCCACTATCCAATGTTTAGTCTAACTTTGCTTGCCTTAAAATGTGTGTGATTTTGGTTTTGTTTGAGTTAGACCCCTGGATCCACAGGTTTCCAGTGGACTTGATGTGACACACATGAGGTTTTGATTCCCTTGTTTTAGAGGTCTTGTTACAATACACTATTATAAACATATTTTTACACGTACCCCTACTTTAGTTTCTCCTCCATTACCACTACATTGTTTAACCATCTGGAACAAGCAAATAGATGGAATACAATCTCATAAGCAATACAAACTCTAAACCTTTAGTACTCCTTTACACGCATTTCCTCGATATCACCTAGTTGTAACATCATTTGCATAGGATACCTTGCATGAACTGAAATTCAGTTAATGATTTTATATCTTATATATATTTTTGTCATGTCTTGAAAATATTTGACTATATAAATTCTCTATTGTACACATTAATAAACATCATTAAAAAAAATCTTATAACATTTAATAACCTGGATACCATGTTAATTTAATGACTAGAACTAAACCTACATAGAAAACAGAATAATAAACATTTGAGGTTCTTTATTTTCATTAACATTTGGGAAAAAAATTTGTCTTCAGATCATCCACAATCTCTGAAATTTAAATTTGGAAAATTAAAATACCAGTAATAAGGTAATAGGTGGAAAACATTTTGAAAGTTAATCATTGTTCTAATATAACACCAATCCTTATTCCAGAGCAGGTATAATACTAACAGGCAGGGATGTAATTTTGTGAAGGGCACAACAGAGCACTTACCAGTTCACAGAGAAAAAGATGGGTTGCAGGATTACATTTGGGGAAAAAAATCAGATGACAGATTGCAATATTGTATTTGGAAGAATAATGCCTGTATATGTAGTTGATAATTATAGGAGACCTTAAACCTGTATAAAACCATGAACCAGTATATTTTACTAGAACCTTCACTGACCTAAGTAATGTAAAATGCAATAGGTTTAGGTAATGATGATATACCATGATCAGCCATAACATTATGGCCACTGACAAGTTAAGTGAATAACCTTTATTATCTTGTTACAATGGCATCTGAAAGTCAGTGGGATGCATTGGGCAGCAGGTAAACATGTTCCTGAAGCAGATGTGTTGAAAGCAGAAAACAATGGGCATTGCAGTTTGTTGTGTATAGGCCTGTAGTAACTATTATCTGGTCAGGGTGCCCATGCTGACCTGTGCCTACAATGGGCATGTGAGCATCAGAACTGGACCACAGAACAATGCAAGAAGGTGACCTGGTCTGTTGAATCAAGTTTTTTGTTTTACATTATGTGGACGCATGTGTGTTGCTTACTTGGGGAAGTATGCAGTAGCAGAAAAAGAAAAGCCAGTATAGGCAATGTGATGGTTGGGCAATGTTCTGCTGGGAACCATGGGTCCTGCCATTCATGTGGATGTTACGTGACAAGTACTACTACCTAAGCATTGTTTCTGACCAAGTACACCCCTTCATATCAATGGTATTCCCTGACTGCAGTGGCCTCTTTCAGCAAGATAATGAACCCTGCAAAAATGGTTCAAGAATAGAGCACAACAAAAAGTCTGAGGTGTTGACTTGGTCTTCACATTTTCTAGATCTCAATCCAATCAAGCATTGGGTGGTATGTTCTGGGGAAAAAAAAGTCAGATCCATGCACCTCACCTAGCAAGTCACAGGACTTAAAGGATCTTCTGCTAACAGCTTAGAGCCAGATACCAAGGCATACCCTCAGAGGGCTAGTGGCATCCATGCCTCAACATGTCAGAGCTGTTTTGGTGGCAAAAGGGGGACCTACTTGTTATTAAGTGGGTGGTCATAAAGCTATGGCTGATCAGTTTACATCTTCACTGAAATGTCTGGTAGGGTGGTTTAGGACTTTTGGCTGTATCCAGAAAGAAAAATATTTCTAGTTAGATTTCTGCTTTAAATCTGTCTATCTGCTTCAGGTAAATATGTAAAATATAAGAACCATTTAAACAGGTTTATGTATTTATATATTTAAAAAGTCATATGTAGGTTTCTTAAAGCACAGAATGAAAATTTTCTAATGGCCCATTTTCTTTGTCATTGCTTCACAGGCACAAAAGATACAGTTGCCATCATGATAGGAAACTTGAAAGGGAATGAGATTGTAAGCTTGGTTCGTAATGGCTTTCAAGTCAACATGGTAATTGAAGTGGGAAAAAAACATGGAACCTGGGTGAACCACTATTCCATCTTCTTTGTGTCAATTTCCTTCTTCGTTGTCACAGCAGCCACAGTGGGTTACTTCATCTTCTACTCAGCTCGCCGGTGGAGACACACAAGAGCTCAGAACCAAAAGATGGTAAGAACTTGCATTTTTAACAGAGTTTGTGATGACTATTGGGCTAATGTCGTTATTGGTTCCATAACCTCATACTAGCAATTCTGTCGATGGCACATGCTAAAACACCTTCTCGAGTTTCTGAAACTTTTAGCCAGCAAGGAAGCGACATCCTTTAGGAAAAATTATAGCTGCATTGTTTTGAACCACTTTGCCTGTGTCAGGATAACCATTGCAACATGGCCTGAATATTACAGGATACTGAAATATATGTTTACTAATAGGAAGCAAAAGAAAACTTAAACATGAACTCCAGGCATAAAGTGTAAAATGTAGTTTTAATATAATTATGTATTCATTTTAAACCATATTTTATACAGTTTTAATTTGGGTCATCAATAGTTTCCCGATAGACTCCAAATTGACCTCCTGTAACCCTGTAAGCCACAGAACTCAGACTGGGAAAGGGAGGGCCAGCACTTGGAGTTTGTAAGAAACCTGTTGACAGGAAGGGAGAGGAGATTGACAGACATGAGCTATTCAGTATGCTGCTGCTTTTTCACTGTCCAATGACAAGCTGGGGACAGAACGGTGACCTAGCTGTTAGAGAAAAAGCAGATCAACAGCCGGGCTGGGCTGACGGTCTGAATTTCAGGGGGGAAAAAAAAAAAAATATATATATATATATATATATATATATATATATATATATATATATATATATATATATTATGCATTTGGCTGATTGTCTGTCTGTAGTTCATCTTTAAACTGTATGTCTAGCTGACAGAGCCACAGTAATAGAATTGAAACCCTAAATAACCTATAATTTGTTGATAAAATACAAATTTTAGTTACAATATGCAGGCAAGTGACAAACATGAATACTCTGACAAAAGTCTGTGACTGTTGATTGAACAACAGTTGAGGTTGGCACATCTTATCCAAAATTGTTATAGTGGAACTTTACTCATAACTAAAAAATAACATTCTTTAGCAAGGAGCATACATTCCACAATAATAATTATGCTATCAAAATTATTGTGTGCTGTAAATTGCCTCCAGCATTGTTCCTATTTCTTCTTGCCAGAGGCTGCCATCTTGCTGAAGCTCAGAGCCCCTGAGCAGCAGTAAATCTTTAGGCTGTCAGACTCTACATTGAGAGCAACTGAGCATGTGCAGAACAGGGTGAGATAGTGTATTACTGGATTTTAAACAGTATAGGCAATTATTTTAAGGTTTACATAGCTATACCTGTAAAAGGGAGTAGCACAAAGTGATATAGTAGGACTCTTAATTTTCTGACTAAAGTTCAACTTTAAGCTTGACCGTCAGTGTTTTTTTTTTTTCTTTTCTTATAGTTTCTCTTTTTAGGAACTCGTATACAGTATAATGACCAAAAAAGGCGTAATTAGATAAATGGTGCTATCTTTCTACCACTTTATTTACAGCTACACCTGCTGTCTAAAACCAGAACGTTCATACAGAATGGAGGCCAGGGTTACTTTAAATTAGAAAATTAGTTGATTGGTATTTACCATCAATAAGAGTGTTCAGGGAAGATTCTTTTCAGAATCTCTTGTCTTTGAAATGTTAAGCTTCATCATTTCACTTTTTCTATTACTAAATTGTTTTAATAAACAACCATATATTGTACGTTCTTGGCTTAGGATTGGAACATAGTTTCATGGTTATGACCTGTAATAAAGTTTCAAGTTTAATTGCCTAATTAGCCTCATTAGCCTCATTTTATAAAGTGTGTTAATAGCTTTAGGTGACGTATGCATTCATAAAACGTGGGATTATTTAGATACTGTATAACAGTGTTTGGAAACTTTGATACCACCACTTTCAATGTCATCTAAAGGACATGATATTTTACTGAGCTATTCAACAATACAGGAAATGTTTCTTTTTAATTTATGGGAAATGCTTGCACTTGCTGTAAAAGAGGACATTGACACCAACATGGTGTGTTTGGGCAAAAGTAGTTCAATACTGTAGGATATGATATTTCAGGTGATGTTGGCACTCACTAGGGAAGTAACTGCAGATTTGGAAAAAATGTATTTCATACTTTAGGGCAAAAAGCCAGTATATACACATTGATAAAACTAAAAACTAAAGATCTACACTAAAGCCAGGTATATTTGTACTAAAAATCAGCTGGATCACAGGAACCAGACAAATTTCGATTGGTGTGTACTGTCTATTCAACAGAAGCTGGTTTAATTACTTCTGTCAAACAGTCATACTGTTAAACCAGAATTCGAAAAGTGTACACAACCAATGGCTTCAGTACTAATCCGTGTACTCCAGAGGAGGGGAGGGGAGTGTCCGCCCCCCCTTGTAAGAATACAATGACACAGTAGGAGAGATTCCTGCATTAACATGCTCATGTTGATGTGGAGATCTGTAAGTTTTTTTCATTCAACCCGCTGGTTGAACGAAAAAAAAAACCTCACTGTGTATAGTCTGCCATTATAGTGTTTATTCTGTGGAATTGGATGTTTTAAAGTTATGCTAGACTCTTGTTGTTTTTTTAAAAAATCTGTTCAAATATGTACTGTATTTTTACCATCTATTGCTGGTAGCCATCCTCCAAATTCTTTTTGCTGTGATCGCTGTTATTCTCCCTTAGAGGCTACATGCATTCTCCATTTGTCCCACTGTATATAGGAACATAGCCACCCTCTCTTACTGACTGCCAAGAAGGACTATAGACTATGGGATTTGCAGTGTGCATATGCAAGTGCACATGACCGCAACTAATGTGTACTGTTTGTTACAAGGAGGCAGAAAAAAACGTAAGAGATTATTTAATTAAAAAATAGATCATGGTTTTTTAAAGTGGTTGTAAACCCTCTCATATACCCAGTGAATAGCTTTAGATGAGCAGATGAAACACAGAGATGAAACAAATCCTCCTATATAAGTTTTACTTGTTTATCTGCAGTCATCTCTTTTCTACTTCCTTTCAAAAGGGCTGATTTTAGATAAAAATCCTTCTGCATTTGTCAGTATCACAGAGGTGGGAGCAGGGAGCTGCAGCTAGAGCTATGTGAGAGCTGATTGGAGGACAGGGACACACCCCCTTTTACACAGCACATAGGAGCTATGTTCTGTATAGACAAGCTGTCTGCTGAGCTTTCACCAGAATAAAGAGAGAGATCTCACCTGTGACATAGACCCAAGTCAACAGACTAACACAGATGTTACTGCAGACTCAGCTATCTAGGCTAGTGAATGGCAGATCTCAGAACCAATTACAGAAATTTCCAATTGCTTCCGAGTGAAATAAAAAAAATATATTTTATTTTTTTTTTATTATATATATATACGAGAATGCAATTGACAATAAGAGTGGCCGCAACATTTGGCCAATGAAACAAGAAAACCAAATAAGGAGTAACAGTGTACAGTTTTAGTACAGCTTGTTAGCAGCGCTGGGACTAGAGGAGAATCGTGTAAGAAGCACATAGATAGATAGATGGTGGTCAGTCTAACAAATGGTAGAAGAAAAGGGGGAGGCCTCAGCCAATAGATTGCACATACTCTGAATCCCATGAGATCTTAAGGACAGCAATAGAATAGTGAAATGTATAAGCATTAAATCCACTCTAAGAAGAGACAATAAGTTTGAATATACAGCAAGAATGGATATTGGCAACAGATCTTATTATGAATCCTCTGGACGTGTATTCCTATTTTGTAAGAAAGGGCACTGTTGATAAATAATCCCTACAATCCTGTGTATGGTTCAAGGAAGTCTAGAAAATTTCAAGGCTAAAGTCAGTGGGGGGAGTGTCTCCATTCAACAGATTTAGATGTTACTAAAAATGATCTTCACATAGCCTTCCTTGACTCCTTTATGCCAAGGGTATCTATCTATCTTGCCTATAGAAACAGCATTTTCCTCTATGCTTAGAGAGGTGCTGCCACAAAAACTTCCTGAATTCATCAGCCTGACCACAAACTCTCAATCAAAAGAATAAATGTGTAGGTTGCCACTGATAACCTCATGGTCTGATAATGTCAGTTGGCTGTAAAGCAAAGACTGGGTTCAATTATTTTGGGTCACTGATCTGGATCAACTATAGATATTAGCGATTCTGACTTTTCAAACTTTCATTTGCTGAATGCTTGTTGCAGTTCAGTAGCTCAGAAGTACTGAAATCAAACACATCCAGGTAGCTAGCTTTTGTAGAAGGAGGCCAGCAATGTCAGCCACCATATGTATCTTACAGATGTACAATAAACCAGTTGGTAAGGTTGAATAAAGACAGCAGTTCAATCTGTGTGAGAGTGCTTATGTTAAAAACTCATATCCCTGTATACTGTGTTCACTAAGATGCCCATCTAAGAGGTTTTTTTTTTAAACTATCAATACTTCCCGCTGACTCCACCGATTGTGGAAGTGAGTTTCACATCCTTTCCGCTCTGACAGTGAAAAAAACCCTACGCAGTTAACTAATCCACTTCTCCACCAATTTCATGGAGTGGCCCTGTGTCTTATACTCCCTGAGATAGAATAGTTTATTCCTTATGGTGGAATCACTGTTGAGGTATTTGTATATCGCTATCATAACTCCTCTCAAGCGTCTCTTCTCCAGGGAGAAACCGTTTGTGTGTAGCCTTTCCTCGTAACTGAGGTCCCGCAGGGCCCCTTATTAACTTTGTTGCCCTTTTCTGTACTTTCTCCAGTTCTAGCACATCCTTTATGAGGACTGGTGACCAGAACTGGATGGCATACTCCAGATGTGGTCGAACCAGAGTGTTGTAAAGTGGCAGGATTATCACTTTATCTCTGGAGTAAAACAGTTTTTTATGCATGCTAATCTTATTAGCTTTGCTTGCTGCAGCTTGGCATTGCATGCCATAGCTGAGTTTGTCATCTACTATGACCCCCAGATCCTTTTCCATTGTGGATTGCCCCAGAAGTTCTCCCCCCTACCATGTAACTTGCATTCATATTTTTTGCCCTCAAGTGTATTACTTTACATTTTTCAGCATTAAACCTCATTTGTATTTGCCCACTTAGTTTTGAGGCCTTCTTGTAAGGTTTCTATATCCTGCTCTGATGTTACTGTCCTACTTAGCTTTGTATCTTCAGAAAACACTGCGATTGAGCTGATTATACCAACCTCTATATAATTTATGAAACCATTTTAAAGAATTGGTCCCAGGACGGGGCCCTGAGATACTCCACTTACCACTCCAGACCAGTCTAAATAAATGTTCTTAATTACCACCCTTTGGACGCACCCCTGTAACCAGTTTTCTTTCCATTTACAAACCATCTGGTCCATTCCTACAGACCTCAGTTTGTATATTAAGCATTTATGGGGAACTGTATTGAATGCTTTAGCAAAATCTAGGCACACCACATCCACTGCCATTTCTTCATCTTGATGGCTGCTCACTTACTGTCATGTACCTAGTCAGAGGCCAAAGTGCTGAGAGGGCTCCCCTTGCGGCTAAGTGCAGAACTCTCCTGAGGGTAGGAAAAGGAGGTGCTCGGCCCAGAGAAGCACAGATTGCTAGCTGTAAGAGCCTGACAAGCTTGTGATGATGGTCACCTGAAGATGTAAGACCGGCAGGAGTGACTGCAGAGCTGATGTTCCCCAGACATGGCAGGTGGAACTTGGCAGTAGGCAGATGTTCCCAAGATGTGGAAGATGGAACTTGGCAGCAGGCATATGTTCCCCAGATGTAGCAGGAGGAACTTGGCAGCAGGCAGATGACAGGGTTAGGAGTCAGGCTGAAGGTCATACACAGAGCCGAGCAGGGGCAAGATCAGGAACAGGCTGAGGTCTTTGAGGACTCTTGGGTGTAAGCCATCTGAACCTCATGATTTACAGTAGTTGCGTTTTGAGCTTTTCAAGTCTTTTTTGGACAGTCTTCTGTAAGCCATGGGGATGCATTCTCTGATGCATTACTAATGATGTTGGGCTGTTTGCTGGTTGGGCAGTTCTCCCTTGGACACTAGCATAACTCTCCTCTGTAGGCCCTGGGGTTGTAGAGGTACTCACACTGTCTTTGTGTTCTTTAGCTTTTGATAACCTGCTTTTAGGCTTTCTGTTGGACTGGTTTCCTTCCAGGCTAACAGGCTGTCCTTCCTCAGTGGAATGCAGGGCAGTGGAGCTCCCTCTGTCAACTTCCTTCTCCCATCCTTCCAACTTCCAGCCTGAAAGCAGAACCCCTCTTCTCCGGTGTCCCCTCCCAGACTGCACAGCAGCACACCTCAGCACTCCATCTTCCACCCGACTCCCCTGCTGGCTAGTCTCTCTCATATTTATGGGACTATCTGCCATACTGCCAGGCCTCTTGCTTGTGATTAGTTAGACTCCATGAATATGCAAATCGGCACCTTCTGGCCTTCACCCTCTAGCTTCTAGAAACTTCTCCAAGCATCCAGAACTATGGGTAGGTACCAGAGGCCTGACCTGTAGAGTCCTCCAGCCTGAGCTCAAGCAAACTCACTGACTCCCACTTCTAACAAGCCTCTAATTACACTTGCAAACTATGCACACCAGAGGGCAGTACACTAATTTAAAGGCAGGTAAAAGAACCTATCTGTAAGCAATTTTTTGTTTTTAAAGTTTACTTTCCATTTTATATTGTTACTGGAACAGAAATGAAGGGGAATGAGATCACTTTTTGCATTGCCAACTGTCTTGGAGAATTTCCGCCCACAGTGAAGAGATTTCCTCTCACTTCTTTATTGTCTATGGGACAGGACGTGACTGTTAATCTCCCAAATAAAACACAGATGGCAAAAAAAAATTACCTTACAGAGTTTTATTCCTTCCCTATTTTATTCAAAGCTTAAAGGCATTAAATTATATTGCAGAGCAGAAATGAACATTTTTTAATTATCAAGCTAACCTACTGGGAAAGGACATTATACCATATAAACTGGAACACCTGGCTCGTACATGAGGGGACGAACAGTTCAGAGACAGATTTCTGCTGCCTCACCCCTTTAATTGCTTAATAATAGACAAGGAAAGCTTAGAATGAACAAAGCTGTTCAGGGACATCTGAGCCTGAGCCAGTGTATTAACCATATGAAATGTGAATGTCTGTTCTTGCTTTATGCACAATTAGTGTCACGTAACTGACTTGTAACCCCAGTTCTTCGAAAGCCTGATAAGATGTCTTTTTAGGTAATATGACATATGAATACACTATATTGCCAAAAGCATTGGGACACATCCAAATCATTGGATTCCGATGTTCCAATCACCTCCATGGCCACAGGTGTATACAATCAGGCACCTAGGTATGCAGACTGCTTCTACAAACATTTGTAAAAGAATGGGTCGCTCTCAGGAGCTCAGTGATTTCAAGCTTGGTACCATGATAGGTAGTCACCTGTGCAATAAGTCCATTCGTAAAATTTCCTTGCTACTAAATATTCTATGGTCAACTGTTAGTGGTAGTTTAACAAAGCAGAAGCAACTGGGAACAACAGCAACTTAGCCAAGAAGTGGAAGGCCAAGTAAAATGACAGATCGGGGTCAGCACATGCTGAAGTGCACAGAAGTCGCCAACTGTCTGCAGAGCCAACAGCTAAAGACCTCCAAATTTCATGTGGCCTTCAGATTAGCACAATGGTACATAGAGAGCTTTATGGAGTGGGTTTCTATGGCCGAGCAGCTGCATCCAAGCCTTACATTACCAAGTGCAATGCAAAGCGTCGGATACAGTGCTGTAAAGTATGCCATCACTGGCTGGAGCAGTGGAGACGTGTTCTCTGGAGTGACAAATCACACTTCTCTGTCTGGCAGTCTGATGGATGTGTTTGGGTTTGGCAGTTGCCAGGAGAAAGGTACTTGTCTGACTGCATTGTGTAAAGTTTGGTAAAGGGGGATTATGGTGTGGGGTTGTCTTTCAGGGGTTGGGTATGGCCCCTCAGTTCCAGTGAGAGGAACTCTTAAGGCGTCAGCATACCAAGACATTTTGGACAATTTCATGCTCCCAACTTTGTGGGAACAGTTTGGAGATGGCCCATTCCTGTTCCAACATGACTGCACACCAGTGTAAAAAGCAAGGTCCATAAAGACATGGATGAGCGAGTTTGGGGTGGAGGAACTTGACTGGCCTGCACCTCAACCTGGTAGAACACCTTCGGGTTGAATTAGAGCGGAGACTGTGAGCCAGGCCTTCTCGTCTGACATCAATGCCTGACCTCACAAAATGCACTTCTGGAAGAATGGTCAAACATTCCCATAGACACACTCCTTAACCTTTTGGACAGCCTTCTAAGAACAGTTGAAGCCGTTATAGCTGCAAAGGGTGAGCTAGCTCAATATTCTTATGGACTAAGGCTGGGATGCCATTCAAGTTCATGTCCGTGTAAGGGCAGGCGTCCCAATACTTTTGGCAGTATAGTGAATATCTATGAAACCTCCTGGCTATCTCTCATTACTTCTATGGAATCTCAGCTGTAAAAGAGTAAAGCATGCAGAGGTTTGCAAGAGTAGTCACAAGACTTTTTGTAGCTTAAAGAAGAATCCCACTTTAGCTGAAAAAAATATAATTTAGCATATAAAAATACTAAAGCCATTTTGCTGGGCAACGTTGGGGACTATGTTGGGCATATTGGCCAACACGCCTGGTGTGAATGCACCCAAAGTCTAACTAGAAACCTTTTTGTATTCCTTCTGTCTCCCATATGCATCTAGTACTTTGGCCCATTTTTTGATAGGCTCTGTGGATGCCAAGCTAGCCATGTCAGCATTTTGCTCCACTCCCGTTGCTTCCACCTTCCCCGGTCTTCCTCATGGATTTGCACTAAATAGCTGGGCCACAATGACATCACTCCTGTGCATTAGCATAGGAGTCCACATTGTAACATGGTGCTCTCTGCATTCATGGGATACTCAGATTTCCATGAATGCAGAGAGTACTGTGCTAGCGCTAGATACGTCATCAGTGCATGTTCAGGCCATTTACAAGGCACCTACAGGTAAGACCTTATAAACTTACCTGTAGGACAATGTTAACATATTTACTTAAAGTAGAAATGAGATCCACTGATCTTCATTGTGAACAGGAGTGTCATAAGCCTTGTGCTTCATACAAAAAAGCAGGACATATAAATACATATACAACAACTCCACCCAAAATGAGGGTTGGCTCAAAGAGTGTGTACTCAGACAATTAAACAATCAAACAATCCACAATTTAAATAAAAAAAAAAAAATGAAAAATACAACATTTTAGTGATGAAGATTACATTGAGAAAATTCTAATAACAGTGCATAATAATGTCCAATGTGTATTTATTAATCTGTATTACATATCCACAGGCAAGGATACTTGTAAGCAGTTTATAGTATATGACCTCTAAAGAAAAAGAAGTATACACTCACCAGCCACTTTATTAGGTACATCTTGCTAGTAACGGGTGGACCCCCCCTTTGCCTTCAGAACTGCCTTAATTCTTCATGGCATAGATTCAACAAGGTGTTTGGAAACATTCCTCAGAAATTTTGGTCCATAATGAGTTACTGTTATCTTTCTGTCATCTCATACTAGTCTGCCCATTCTCCTTTGACATCAACAAGCCAGTTTTGTCCACACAACTGCCGCTCACAGGATATTTTCTTTTTCTGATCATTCTCTGTAAACCCTAGAGATGAAAATCTCAGTATATCAGCAATTTTTTAAATACTCAGACCAGCCTGTCTGGCACCAACAACCATGCCACGTTCAAAGTCACCTAAATCCCCTTTCTTCCCCATTCTGATGCTCGGTTTGAGCTTCAACAAGTCATATTCACCACGTCTAGATGTCTAAATGCATTGAGTTTCTGCCATGTGATTGGCTGGTTAGCAATTTGTGTTACCAAGCAATTGAACAGGTGTACCTAATAAAGTGGCCAGTGAATGCAAATAAACAAAATGATGCATCATTGCAGAAACATGCATCCAAAAATTGTTATCCATATAGTACTTCATTTCAAGAAGAAATCTACATCCCACCTTGAATTCAGTAGGGCTCCTAGTATCCAATGTGAATATCCACCATACTTCCCTTTCCAAGAGCCTACGATGAACAACACCACCTCGAAGTGGCCTCTTAACTCTTTCCACTCTAGAAAAAAAACAAATGATTGCATGTCACCGGAATGCACGTTTTTAAAATGCCTAGACACTTGTGATAGGTTCTTCTCTCCTATATGGTTAGCACCATTGTAATGTTCACCAATCCTGTTCCAAAGAGTTCTTAACCTGCAACCAACATATTGTAACTTACATGTGGCGCATTCAATCACATATATTACATTTTGTGTTCCAAAATTGATAAAATCAGGTATTTTGCACTCTACACCAGTGGATCGGGAAATAATACTCTTAAGGCTCCTGCTGTACTTATCACAATAGCGGCATGTTTTCCAACCACAGAAAAAGGAGTCAATTTTGCTAAGCCAAATAGTGTTAGAAGAAGGGGACAGGAATACACTCAGGGATAGAATTCTACCCAAAGTACAGTGATACCTCAGTTTACGAATGCTTCTGTTCAGAAGAGTTCACAAAAATTTGCTTCGGTTCGCATACTCCGCTTCAGTTGATGAACATGAGCTGCGGCCATCCTCCCTGCTCGGACACGTGGTCATGACTTCCTTTAGGCAGGATCGCGGACACAGGCAGACACTGAAAGTGTACTGTGAAGACATTTACAGTACTGAGAAGCTTTTTGGTGTGCTTTTTAGCACATACTGTACTGGACATCCAGTATGGCACCCAAGAAAATTAAGAGCAAGGATCGTGGTAAGAAGAAAGTGCAGAGCGGTAATGAAGGTGACAATGTGCAGAGTGGTAATAAAGGTGACAAGAACGTGCAGAGCACTAATGAAGGTGACAAGAACATGCAGAGCGCTAATGAAGGTGACAAGAACGAGCAGAGCGCTAATGAAGGTGACAAGAACGAGCAGAGCGCTAATGAAGGTGACAAGAACGTGCAGAGCGCTAATGAAAGGGACAAGAACGTGCAGAGCGGTAATGAAGGTGACAAGAATGTGCAGGGCAAGCATGTTGTTTGAAAAGAGTGTGCAGAGCGGTAATGAAAGTGACAATGTGCAGAGTGGTAATGAAGGTGACAAGAACGTGCAGAGCGCTAATGAAGGTGACAAGAACGTGCAGAGCACTAATGAAGGTGACAAGAACGAGCAGAGCGCTAATGAAGGTGACAAGAACGAGCAGAGCGCTAATGAAGGTGACAAGAACGAGCAGAGCGCTAATGAAGGTGACAAGAACGTGCAGAGCGCTAATGAAGGGGACAAGAACGTGCAGAGCGCTAATGAAAGGGACAAGAACGTGCAGAGCGGTAATGAAGGTGACAAGAACGTGCAGAGCGGTAATGAAGGTGACAAGAACGTGCAGAGCGCTAATGAAGGGGACAAGAACGTGCAGAGCGCTAATGAAGGGGACAAGAACGTGCAGAGCGCTAATGAAGGGGACAAGAACGTGCAGAGCGCTAATGAAAGGGACAAGAACGTGCAGAGCGCTAATGAAAGGGACAAGAACGTGCAGAGCGGTAATGAAGGTGACAAGAACGTGTGCAGAGCGGTAATGAAGGGGACAAGAATGTACAGAGCAAGCATGGTGGTAAAAAGAAATTGCAGAGCAAGAATGGTAAGAATAAGGTTATGAAGAAAATAACCAATGAGTTGAAGAGGGAAATTGTAGAAAAGCATGACCATGGTATTTGTGCGACTGATCTGGCCTCAGAGTACAAGATGGCAAAGTCAACAATCTCCACTATTTTGAAGAAGAAAGCTGCCATGAAAGGAGCTGATGTAGCAAAAGGAGTAACAATGTTAACCAAGCAGAGGATGCAAGTGCTGGAAGAGATGGAAAAACATTTGTTAGTGTGGCTGAATGAGAAACAGCTGACAGTTGATAGTGTTAGTGAAGCTATGATCTGTGAAAAAGCCAGGAAACTGCACAGTAATTTACTGAAAAAAAATCTCTCTACATGTGCAGCAAGTGAAGAATTTAAAGCCAGTAGAGGGTGGTTTGAAAGATTCCACAAGAGAAGTAACAGTGTGACAAGACATGGTAAGGCTTCCAGTTCTGACAAGGCTGCTGCAGAAGCCTGCAAGAAACAATTTGCAGAATTCATGAAGGCAGAAGGATACGTCGCTCAACAATGTTCAAGTGTGATGAAACAGGGCTCTTCTGGAAAAAGATGCCAAAAAGAACCGATATCACTGCAATGTGAACCAACTGAACCCCAAATTATGCAGTTCCACTATATACAGTACAGTAGTGTGCATAACCCCTGGTCGCCAAGAAGTCGTCCCCCCTCCCAGGAAGTCCGAAGAATAGTAAATATCTCAGCGTCCGAACAAATTAAAAGTCCTCAATCAGTACCCCCACGTGACTTCTTAATTCTCCAAAACTTGTATATTCTCATTTGATAAATCTTGAAAACCGTGATCTCCTCTTCCTCTTTAATCCTCAAGGAAAACATATATATCACACACAGTGCATTATCTTTGCCACACAGTGAAAAATAAACGACTCATATTAAAGTGCTCAAAACTAACAAAAACTCCACCAAGTGTCTATGTACGGCTTGTGTCTTTAATTCCTACTCTTACCCTCTAAATGTAGATTGCATGTTCAAATATAAATGTCCAAGACGTGAATGCTTCCTCCAAATTTCTTCCTTGTGGACAACCATTTCCTCCAAGAGATTGAATTTCATATTGTGTGATGTCCTACATAACTTCAAAATGTGCCACACAGTGCTGCCTTGTTACAGACCACTGATCACCAATCTCGTGAATCATAGATACTCCACCACCATACAGTACATGCACCTTACCCAACTGCAAGGGGAATAGGCTGTAAACAATTGGAGTTCTCTTCAACCAGTGTCACTCTGATCTCTCCTGTCGCACTATATAAATCAAAGAGAACAGGCAGCCATCATGTAAAATATGAAGGTATTATGAATTTATTAAATGAAAAAGCGCCTACAATTGTAGTATGTACATAAGCACTGGTACAATTTCAAAGGACCGGACCTCTTCCAAAATGGCCGCCACACGTCTGGCTTTGGTTCTCTTTAATTTAAAGCCAGTAGAGGGTGGTTTGAAAAATTCCACAACAGAAGTGGCATCCACAAGACATGGTGAGGCTTCCAGTTCTGACAAGACCGCTGCAGAAGCCTGCAAGAACCAATTTGTGGAATTCATGAAGGCAGAGGGATACATCGCTCAACAATGTTCAAGTGTGATGAAACAGGGCTCTTCTGGAAAAAGATGCCGAACAGAACCTATATCACGCAAGAGGAAAAGACATTGCCAGGGCACAAGCCCATGAAGGAGATCTCCCCAATGTCTTTATGGAGGGAGGACTCTCCATCCGAACAATAACCACCTCCCACCCGTCTTCCTGTCCTCCATGCCAGAAGTCATCTCAAGCAAGGTTAGTGTTCTCTCTTTATACTGTACTTTTTCATATTTTTGTGGTTCAAAAACAAACAAAAAAAAAGTTCACAACAGAGTAACCTTATTTACATTGAACCTTATGGGAAAATTTGATTCTATTGGCGACTGAATTCGGTTTGAGACCACGTTCGTTGGGGTCAGAATGGATTAACCTGATTTACATTGAACCCTATGGGAAAATTTGCCGTGGTTCGCGACCAATTCAGTTTGCTACCAGAGTCATGGAACGAATTAAGTTCATGAACCAAGGCAGCACTGTACCGACATGTCTACTGGAAAAATCTGCAGCCATTAGATAGAACTAGGACAAGATCCTTGTTCGCTGACAGAATGGGCACATATGTTACAAATGTGACAGGGTTTTTTTTGTCAAATTGCTTTTTTGTATCCAAAGTTGTCTTATTGTTAACCAAGGCTGCTGTCTCTTTTCTTGACACAATGTTAATTGCTCTATCAATATGCCACTGATTGTAGCCCCATTTTCTTAATCTGTTTGAAACAATCTGACATTAATGAGTGAAATCATCCACCGTAGAGCAATTGAGTTTAACACTAGTGAACTCCCCCACAGGTACAAACCTAATAGTGTGCCTAAGATGACAGCTTGACGCAAGTAGGAGGGGTTTACCTGCATATTCCTTGTGAAAGGTATGCATATTAACAGTACCTGTGGTGTGATCACTAGAGAGTGATGTCAAGAAAATGAATGCTGTTCGATCCAATGTCAGAATTGAATTCCAGATTAGGATTATTGCTGTTATTATAGAAAATAAAAGATGAAAACATTTCATCTACATTGTTCCAGACCATCACAAGGTCATCAATAAACCCACCATACCATATCATGTTACCTGCAAATGGGTTTAGGTGGGAGAATAAAAAAAGTTCCCCCCACCAACAAATATCCAGGTTAGCTAGAGACAGAGAAAATTTTGCTCCCATCTAAACACCTCTGCATTGGAGGTAGAACACCTGATCAAACACAAAATAGTTGTGTTAGTAGAAAATCTACCAACATAATCAAACATTCTTTAAGTTTCATCCCATATGAACTACAATGTGTTAAATGAAATCTCAAAGCCTCCAATGCAAGGTGGTGTGGAATACAGGAATAAATCAGGAATAACATCCAACGTTACCCATAAATATGGTTTCTGCCAATGTATATCCCGAGTATGGGACAATATGGATGATGTATCCTTTATATAACCTGGTAAAAAGTGGCTGTAGATGTCAATCTACCCATGCACCAATTTTTCCCAAAAGAGAACCATTTCCAACAACTATTCGTCAGCCCTTAACTGGATAATCAATTTTATGCTGTTTAGGCAGATGATGGAAAAGTGGAATTATAGGATAATTCACCAAGGTATTCTGCTACTTTGGGAGATAACACTCCCATAGTTTGTCCCTCACCTAACAGATGTTGGATCAGATTTCAGTGCTTGGTAGGTGGAAGTGTCATTAAGTTGACGCAAAGCCTCCAGTTTTTAAGCTTCCGAGGATAGACTCACCACGGCTTCACTCTTGTCAGCAGTACATATGACAATGTCACAACATGATTTAAAATTTTAGATGGCTAATCTCTCTGCCTTATTAAAATTTATCTCTGACATGGGTGGGAGCAGTGCAGGACCTCTTCTTTTAGATCAAAGAGTTCCTTTTCTAACAAACTCAGGAATGTATCCACTGCAGTGCTTCTTGTATGGACTGGATAAAAGTAACTATTACCCCTAGGTACAAAATCTGAACTGATGCCATACATGCCCACTGATGATTCTGACAGCAACCTCTCGAGGGTGGACATAGTCATCAGATCCTGAAATCTAAAAGTGTCCACCAGCTCTTCAGGAGAATTAACTTCATAGGGTGCAGTGGATTCCTCTGCATTACAGTACTGTTTTCTCAAAATATTTATAATATCTAATTACTTTTTTATATCTAATAATGTGTCAAAGACATCAAAGTAAAAGACAGGTGCAAATAACAGACCACTAGAAAGCAAATTCATTTCAGAGGGTCTTTTTCTGTTTTTACAATTACTGTGGTGTTTCACCATTACATGAAAGTCAGACTTCTGCAGCTTCCTTATTAAGACACAAACCTTACATTCCTAGATAATGCTTTCATGAATCATTGGGTGTGACATAGTTTCTATTTATTTTCTCCTAAAGATATGACATAATGGACTCTGGTCAGGTTGTTAAACTGATTTGACCCCAACCAACCAACTAATGGGAAATGTTTAACTGCAACTTCACTGCCATACGTTTTTCTTACCAAATCTCAAAACTAATTTTCTTAAAGTTATCTCAAAGGCTTCCTGGCACAAGATTTTTTATTTTATTTTTATTTTTTTAATTGAAAGTGTTCCCATGGCCATGAAGCAATATCAATAACGTTTTTTGTCTTTGGCACAAATAATGAGTTATTAAAGTAGTAATAAATGTACAGTGTTTATAGCCTAATGCACTGAGCACAGCAAAATAATTATTCCCCAGGAAACTAATAAAGTTCTTAGCCAGCACTTGCAGTTTACAGCTTTCAATGCTGCTGGCTCCTGCTCTTTGTGCTGCTTCCCTGAACTTCTGGTATTTCCAGGAAAGACATAAAGATGAATTTCAGGTATGGTATATTTGTCCAGCATGGACCAATGTAACTTTGTATATAGATGTAACACCCTCCTAGTTAGGTTGCTAGGGATATTTTGTTTTTGGCTCACTCTGTAGTCAGAGTTGGATTTTGTGCTGTGGGATTGATTGCTTCCCCCAAGTTCTGTTGAGAAACTTTCAGAGCTTGGGGTGGGAAAATAGAAATCCTCAGCATGAATATTACCCTCTGACCAATCCCTCGGGAGGTGTGCCCAGTAGGTGGTCAGAGAAGGTGTTAAATAGGCTGAAGGCTCGGCAGAGGAGTTAGTTGGTGTTTGTTCCTTCTTACCTCAGGATGGATTGCTGAGGCTTCAGGGTGTTGCTTGCCCTAAGAGTCATCCAGGAATGGCTGCTGGACTTCTTGGTGCTATGGACAGAACTCTTTAAACTTGGATCTCTCCCTCAGGTCTGTGAGTAGAGCTTGATTATAGAGCTGCAGTCTCCTTGGTCTACAGCTGTGGATAGTGATTGTTCCTGTTAGCCCTGAACCTGCTTATCCTCCCTTGTGGTCATCGGCTGCAAGAGTATTAGGCACTAGGTGTTTGCACCCTCTCTGTTTTTTATCTTTTTCATATAGAGAAGTGTCCTCAGCCTAATGCTGCATTCATGTGTTTTGGAGTATCCCATTCCCCATTATTCTCCTCTTATTCCGGTTCTACAGCAATAAACCTCAAAAAGACATCCCCTGAACTGTTTTTTTTTTCTGAGTTGAAGTTCATGAACTGTTTGCTGTGTGCTTGGCTGCCTCTATGCTGAATAAGAAAGAACTCTGACAAATCTAGTGGCCCTTTCTGGGGGTTAGAGATGCATACCATACCTGGCTGATGGCCCTGGAAGGTGGAAATCAGTGAAACAGCAAAATTACTGATCTCCACTTGCTTCCAGGTCTTGTGCTGAGCAACTCACCTGCTGCATTGTGAATACAGGTGAATGGGTGCCACTCAGAGTGCTTCGCACTTTCTGAATAAATGTGAAGTGTTCTCTGATTGGACGAGGTGGAGAGTGTGATATCACCACCCCACCTCTCCTTGCAAACCATTTTCTGAATGGAACCCTTATGCCATGCAGCTGACTTCTTGTTTTCAAAATGTAGCAGGCCAGCTGCCTACCATAGAACCTGGAAGCATGTAGAGATCACTGAAGTAGCAGTGTGTCTACTTTAGTGATTTCCAGCTTTTAGGGACATTAGTCAGCTATGGTTTTTACCTAATTACAGAAAGATGCAGGGAAAGGGTTAATCTTAAGCGAATTTTGGTAATAAGAACAATATCCACTCACATGGTTAGTATCCAAAGATACAACAGTATCTACGAATCAACACTGACAAAGAGTTGAAACAAAATATCTTGGAACCAGAGAGCTGTCATTCCTGAAGCTGCCACTAGCATGCTGGACTGGCTCAGCTGTTGGTGTAAGCGGCATCTGCAGCAGCACATGGAAGTTGAACAAACAAGCAACGCATTTCAAGGATTTGCCCCATTTGCCAAGTCTTGAGACTTGAATTTACAAATAGGCTTCGGCAGGAGTGAAATGAATTAGTGCTGCAGGATCAGATGGCACTGTTTGTGAATCAGACTTGTGAATAAACAGAGATGGGGTTTTTAATAAGGAGCTGTTTCCTCTTTCTTTTTTCATTTTTTACAAGTGGAAGCAGATGAAGAGATTCTAGCCAGTGTTTAAGAATCCTATGTTAATGCCTTTTTAGGGAGTTAGTCAGGTCTTCCATAGATTGATGACCTTGATTGTGTCAAACAAATTTTTCACAGGAGTGTTAGATTGTTTCTACAGAGCACCATGTGATTATAACTGATCTAATTTAAGAGAGAGAGAGAGCTGTGACTGAGCAGGAAGAACAACCTCTCAGAAGTGCAGTTACATACAACAGAGGTAATTCTGGCCCAGACATGTAAAATTTCCATAAATGTTGAAGCCATGAGACAACATTATTCCGGAAAAATTGGAAATTCTCAGAAAAATTCAGTGTGGAGTACTTTTACAAATTGAAAGTAATTTTGTTACCCTGGTGAAGAAACACTTTTTGATGATCCAGAAGCAGCAGCAAGAGGTGTTTCTGGAATGAGAACTCCAGAGAGAAAAGCTACTTGCACTTCACTCTGGTCCTCATCATTTAATTCCATAAAGTATATGTTAATGTCTTCAGGGTACCTCTGACATGCCAGGATGTGTTTTGCATCTTTGTAGCATTTGGAAAATATTTCTTCTGACAATATTTGCAAATTGCAGCTTTGCTCTCAGGAGAAATTGCACTGTGGAAGTATTTCCAAATTCTAGATGGTGGTCTCATCATTTTACTGAGAGGAGGAAAAGAAAAAAACATTTACTAACCAGACTATAGATAAACACTATACTGTGATGGTGGAGAACATTAATAGGAAACATTTAAGGTTCTAAAGATAAAATAATTTTTCAGACAAATTTACTTTCTTACCTAGCAGTTAAGGCGTGAGAGGTCAGAAACTATCATGTACCATATCCCAAAAATTGCCCAACTGTAGGAGGTACAAGATGGAGCCCACAAGCAAACTAAACTGGAGCCTTTTAAACGAAGTGACCCCTAGCAGCAGGAATGCATATTTCTCTTGTTTGAAAACTGCATTGAGAAGTACAGTGTTATTTGAATTGTATTCCGGGATTTGCTTGTACGCAGAGAGAACTTGCAATTTAAGAAATGGGTGCTCAACCTGTGGCCCTCCAGGTGTTGTAGAACTACAAGGCCCATGAGACGTTTCAATGCTGACAGTTACAAGCATGACTCCCAAAGGCAGAAGCATGATGGAACTTGTAGTTCTGCAACACCTGGAGGGCCACAGGCTGAGTACCCATGATTTAAGACTTTACATAAAGTCTCAGAAATCTTTCATTAAGGTTTCATGCTATATAGTTTGAATACCATGTCATAGATATAATAATTATAATTGTAAAAAGAGCAAAATATACACAATTCACATTCAAAGATGGTCAGAGGTCAGAACATGGTGGAGGCTATGGGGAGGGAATGCAGAAAGTAAGCTAGTTGTCCCCATCACCATTATCCCATAGGGGCTAGCTCAGGGTCCCTGGTCGGTTCAGAGTAAGAAGGCCAATGTAATAGTTTGATTTGAAGGTCCCTATGTGAATGCCCGTTCCTGCACACCTGGGGTAAGGAGGGTTTTTAGTATTTTGATTATTGGGAAGGGGTTGGACATTCTTGTTTTTCCAATAAAGATGTCTTGGACTACTGACCATGTAGACCTTTGATGGGGTGCGAGTGCAGCGTTGACGACACAAGTGTATAACAATCAATTATCCTAGTAAGGTGTACTGTCAGGCAGTAGATATGTATATCTTATAAAGCCATGTCCCAATTTTCATTTTGTCTACAAAGTATTTAGTGTTTAACCCTCATCAGTTTGTAAGCCCACTACATATGTATTTAATTTATTTATTGGATTGCTTGGGTTGTCTTAAGGAAAGATTGTGGGATCTGTATCAGGGTCTGTTGTAGAAGGTATACAATTCTAGGCAAGACATTCTTTTTCACTACGGGTGTATATTACACCTCCCCATCCAGGAAGAGGGTATCCTGACTTGAAGCCTTCAGATCAGGATCTCTTGGTAGATGCATTATATTGCCAAAAATATTGGGACATTCCTCCAAATCAGTGGATTCAGGTGTTCCAATCACCTCCATGGCCACAGATTTATAAAACCAAGCACCTAGGCATGCAGACTGCTACTACAAACATTTCTGAAAGAATGGATCACTCTCAGGCTCAGTGAATTCAAGAGTGGTACCATGATAGCTTGCCACCTGTGCAATAAGTCCAGCTATGAAATTTCCTTACTACTAAATAGTCCATGGTCATTTATTAGTGGTATTATAACTGGGAACAACAGCAACTCTGCCAAGTATTGGTAGAGCATGTAAAATGACAGAGCGCATGCAGAAGTGCATGGAAGTCACCAACTGTCTGCAGAATAAATAGCTAAAGACCTCCAAACTTTGTGTGGCCTTCAGATTAGCACAACAATAGTGCACAGGGAGCTTCATGGAATGGGTTTCCATGGCCGAGCAGCTACATCCAAGCCTTATATCACCAAGTGCAAAGCGTCGGATGCAGTAGTGTAAAGCACGCCACCACTGGACTCTAGAGCAGTGGAGACATGTTCTCTGGAGTGATGAATCATGCTTCTCTGTCTGGCAATCCGATGGATGTGTATGGGATTGGCAGTTGCCAGAAGAATGGTACTTGCCTGACTGCATTGTGCCAAGTGTAAAATTTGGTGCAGGGATGATTATGGTGTGGGGTTTGTTATTCAGGGGCTGAGCTTGGCCCCTTAGTTACAATGAAGGGAACTCTTAAGGTGTCAGCATGCCAAGACATTTTGGACAATTTAATGCTCCCAACTTTGTGGGAACCCTTTGGGGATGGTCCCTTCCTGTTCCAATATGACTGCGTACCAGTACACAAAGCAAGGTCCATAAAGACATGGATGTGTGGGGTGGAGGAACTTGACTGGCCTGCATAGAGTCCTGACCTCAACCCAACAGAATACCTTTGGGATGAATTAGAGTGGAGATCCCGAGCCAGTTATAGCTGCAAAGGGTGGGCCAACTCAATATTGAACCCTACAGACTAAGACTGGGATGCCATTAAAGTTCATATGCGTGTAAGGGCAGGCGTCCCAATTCTTTTGGCAATATAGTGTATATACCTAAATATTTAATGGAACAGGAGCCCCATTTGAATATAAAAATGTACTTATAACCTTGGAAAGCAGTTCTTTAGGAGGAGAGGGAATGAAAGCTTCTAACTTTTGAAAATTCATCAAGGCTTTCAAGTTCATAAACTTCACAAAAAGGTTTTGTATAGACATATCTAGGGAGGTAGAAAGAGTAATCATTTGCATAGGTGGTTACCTTGTGATGGTGTGGACCCATACTGATATGCGAGACGTATTGATTGGCTCCAATGTTTATGAAATGATGGTTTCAGCAATAAAATGAGCATAAGGGAGGTTGATAGTGAGCAGCCCTAAAGTATACCATTTCTAATGAGGAAAGGGTCAAGACTACCAATGACACAGACCTGTGTTAAGTACAAGGAGTTTCTCCAAGCTTACATATGGGGGTCCAGGCCAATACATTTTAGAGTAAGACACAGCAAGGACCAGTCAACCCTGTCAAAAGGGGTTTGTGCATCTGTAAAAAGGATGGTCCTTGACTAGGTTGAGTGAAAAGTGGTTGTCTTCTCCTTCTCTTGCAAACCTAATGTCCACTTGATGTGGGTGGATAATTCAGTTAAAGTGAGGAGGCAAGGGTAGAGATAAGATTTTGGAAAATGGTTTGGTATCGACATTCAACAAGAATATAGGAAAGTAACTAGTGCAAATGGAGAGATCCTTACCTTCTTTTGTCATTACTATGATGTGAACCATAGTTTGATTCTAGTGGCAAGGCATGGCCTTTGCTAATAGAATTCAGTACAGTAAGCAAGTGTGGGGCAAGGATATGAAGAAACCTTATATACAAAAAGAAAAAATTGGAACAGAGTTTGTATTTCAGACCAATACATGTAAAGTGTAGGACAAAAATATACAGTATCGCTAAAGCACATAAATTTCTAACAAGAATAGAATAGTTTTTTTACATTATTTGTACAAATTTCAATGTATCAAAAGGGCATTTGCTGTATATTAAATGCACATCTGTCTTTTTTTTTTTTTTAACATCCTACATCCATAAAGATTTACAATATGCACCCTAGTTTAGACATGCATAATATCAATGTGTTTTGTAGAACTTCTGTTTCTTCAGGACAATGATTCCTTATGGATAGTAAGGATCATATCCAAAGTTGTCACAAACTGTAAGAACAATTGTGAGATATCCCAAAGTCTTTGTGTGCCTTTGGCGACCAGACACTATCAAAAAAAGACCAAAGAATAGTTCCATATCATAATATCATATGTGCCTTATACAGCTAAGTAACTATATAAGTTAGATATATAATTTCTTATAGTTAGGTGGTCTGGGCCTGAGATACTGTAACGAGGGACAAACACTCTTAATGACCTGTAAATATGGTGCCCTCTAGATCTTTAGTCTCAGGGGCTATTCACGAGTGCAGAGCTAGTGCTGGGCTCTCTTGTCATGCCAGCATGTAGTGCACAGACTGAAATATGATAAATCACTGTAATTAAATGCTTTATTTGCTTTTATTTTAACCTTTTTACATGAAAAGGAAAGGTTCTTATGCATCAAAATGCTGACTCCCCTGGAATAAGAGGTGTGGAGGGTTTTCTTACTGACAATTTAAATGAGGCTTCATGTATGGGAGATACAACAAGGAAGGCTATGACAAACTACTCCCTGAAAATGTTATACAGTGAACAGAGAGGCACTTACAGCTACAGTATATAGAGGCAATACATTTACAGATCTCTTTGTTGCTTAAAGATATCCTATCTGTGTCAGTACATCAACAACACACAACTGCTATCCAGCAATAGTATGTTTATAGTAATCCTATTATTCTGTTTCAAATGCCAATAAATGCAGTTTCATGCCTCTTTAGATCCAGTCTTTTGTGCCAGTAGGGTCACATGGTGATTTGGCAGAATCCACAGGCAGCTTAATTCTTCAATAAGATACAGAATCTTAGTGTTACATAATTTTACTTTAAATAAGTGTAGTACAGAGCCAGCCTTTTAAAGTTACCATCACTTTCCTAAGCTCCATATCTGCTGTAAACTGAAGAAACATAAGAAAAGCAGGGGAGGGTCTAGTTAGGACTGTTCTAAAAGCACAAAATAAGAGGAGAAACACAAGGAACTTATCAAATGCAGAAGGTAAATACGTTGTAGTGGCAATGATCTACCACTAGATATAAGCAGATATACAGTCCTTATTAAAAGAATGAAGCAGCAGAAACACATCATGGGTGGGACATAAAACCCATATCAGGAAGCAGAAGTAGTCCTTTTTACAACTAGAAAATGATCATTAATTAATACTAGATGTCGGAGCTAAATGTTAGCAATAAGGGTGGGTTTACTCCAGATACAGTGAAAACCTAAACGGAAGCAAAATAGCTCAAACCACCATTGTAGCATAGCAGTAATTAATAATTTAATGGTTCACCAATATCCAACTTCATTAACTTCTACTTGTCAGTTATTGGGACATGTTTGAGAACTGGTTCTTTTATCAACCAGACCCCCTATGCTATCACTGTTTGAATCCTTGATACATTTTAGAAATTACAATTTTGTGAGCGCATTTGAACTCTTTTTGTGATTTATTAATCATCACTGCATTATGGTGTGGGTGAAGAATACCACCACTGCAAATCACAAGCTTAGGCACTTAGTCCAAAATATTACCACTGAAAGGCAGGGGGTGGTGTGGGATAGTAGCTTTGATGTTAAAGCTGATGAACTGGGAATGTGAATTGTATGTCTGATAGGTATTTTCCTATATACGGTAAGTTTTGGGCTATATTCACACCTGTGCAGAGCAATTTTTCAAGCATTTTTATTCAAGAGTTTCTGAGCATTTTAGAAGTGTGATACAAGCATTGCACAGCTTCAGGAGTTTGTTTTGCCAACAGAAAGCACTAGGGGAAGGAGAGTTGGAGAAGATTAGGGATGGGGAGCTTCTGTTTGCGTAGGAAATGTACAACAAAAACTCATAGAATGCTCATGACTTGCATTTGCATGTTCCCAGTCTATGGGGCCCAATCTCCCTCCAATCTGCCAAAAAGAAGCTCATGTTTTTTTGAGCAACAGACGTTTTGCAACAGGCGCCAGAATGCTCAGATGTGAACGGGGGCATTAAAATGAACGGGATTTGCCTTGAGCTGTTTTAGAGCATCAGGCAGAAAATCACTCAGGTGAATGGGGCTATTTATTTAGTTTTGACTGCAATGTTCCTTAATAATCATAATATATAATTGTTGGCACTTTTAATTGTAATCTAGAAACTGTTTAATATGTGTGTGTACTTTAACACTGAGACTCAATGCACACTAGCGTTTGTTTCTGAGCTAAAAAAAAACACTGGTAATAGCGTTTAGTAGCATTTCCGTAGCGTTTAGGAGCATTAGCATTTTATTAGCTTTTTTTTCAGTACATATAAGAAAAAAGCTGTTAGGAGCATTTTTAGTAGCATTTAGGGGCATTTTTACCTGCTGGAATAAATGCTCCCAAACCCTCTACAAAAACACTTTTTTTCTGCTCCTAAACGCTGACGCTTGAAAAACGCTACTAGCCTCAAATAGTGTGCATGGACACGTAGGAGAACACTACCGTATTTAGCGTCTAGGAGCAGAAAAAAATGCTAATAACAGCTTCTAGGTGATTAAAACAATGCTAGTGTGCATTGAGTCTAAGGCTTCATGTACACAAGCAGCTCCTAAACTCGAGTTTAGGAGCTTTTGGCATTTTTTTTGCCAAAGTTCGTAAACTCAACTCCATAAAAGCCTGTGTATCCACATAGGCTTTTACCAGAGTTTAGGAGCTACCACGTTTAGGTGAGGTTAAAACTCCCTCTCCTGAACGCAGGAGAATCATGTTCAGGATAGGAACATTTTGACCAACGACAGCAGGAAAATGCAAAACCGCGGTTCTGCAGTTGCCACGGTTTTGCTGTGATTTGCATTTCCCCGCGGCCGGTAGTCAGGGTAGGCTCGTGTACATGGAGCCCAAAACTACTTGCAGTCTTGAAAGTATAAATAGATTCACAATACCTGGTATGCAAAATAACACGTTCACTTAGTTGCTGCTACCCTTCAACCACCCTTTAATGGAGGCCATATTGGTAAGTATGGCAAGCAAGTATTCTGGTCTGAACAATGCTTTCAAAATATGCAGTTGGCAGGTTCTAGGACAAGAATGTGGAAAGTAATTCAAATAATGCATTTTGTAATTCATCAGAACTGATGAAGGCAGGTCTAACACCACTTGCTTAGGGATTCAAAAATGTGTTGTCATGTCAAAGGTGAAGAGCTAATCATACTATATTATTGGTACTTCAACAGTTTTTTCTGTTCTTGAAGTATGTTTAAAGGGATAATCAATAGTGGAATATGCACGTATTGCAGAGTTGTAATAAATATATTTTTATTTTCTTTTGATCCTTTTAATGTTGCCGTGACAGATGCTTTAACTACAGTGGTCAACTTTTAGTGCAGTTTTTCTTGTACATGAATCCTCTGAACATAGAAGCCAGTGTGAAACATGAGCATTATAACCACCCAAGAAATATATACTCTTGAGAAGCCAGTCTGCCCTGAAAGCTGCAGTTATTCTTGTTTACAATTGTAGTCCAAAAGAAAGGGATACTTTTCTGTTTTATACTGTCTAATGGATAATATAGCTCTCTTTCTGAATGGACAACTAGTTTAGCTGTCTGTGTTGTAGCTACTAAATGCATGCACATGGTAAAACAAATGAAAGGAGCTCTTGGTCTCATATCCTGGTATATATCAATGTTTGCCTTTCATTGTAAATCGTTGTACTTTCACCTTTGCTCAGTACGCAGAATATGCTAGTGCTTTAGATAAGATTCTAATCTTTGCTTTTGTATACAATTTTTGAAAAGAGAAAAGTACTTTTTACACTGTTCAATATTTCATAAACCCTGAACAAACTAAATCCTGTGAGTAGTTCACTTAAAAGTTAAGCTGTCATGTACATTATCAAAGGGCTTGTAGCAGGTGCAGCTCAGCCTCCCCTCTGTAGGTGGTGCTGTTCTGGCAGCCACTGTACAGAGGGAACAGAGGTTGAGAGTAGCTTTTGTTCCTCTGAGGCCTCTGTAGGTGTCATCAGGGGAGCTTACGTCTGATTGGACATTGCTACACTGAATTACCTCCGTGGCCATCTTTAGTAAGAGCAATACTAATAAATAGCACTTGCCAACTATGTGTGGCACGCTTTTTCAAAGTGGATCATGTAGGAACAGGATCCCTGCCAACTAGGGACAGTGGACTTAGTGCTAGGGAGAGGTTGTAGTCGAGCAGGGATAGTGCAGGGATACTACACCTGGTTCTGCCATCTGGGAACCCTAGAGAGTTGGGACAAAGACCTTCCTATCTGGTTAATAAAGGCACTTGCAGCACTGCTATGTCTATCAGCCACTACCTTCACCAGATACTATTTCGGTAACACAACTTAGCAAAGTGGCCTCTAAAGTGTAACCCCCACCTAGTTAGCTAGGGGGAGCTCTGGCTCAATTATTAGTCAGAAGGGCTGAATAGCAGCCTGGGTTCAATAGCTAGCGGGATCAAATTGTGGTCAGAGCTGAGAGGCTCTGCAGACCTCTGGAATCTCCCTCTGTTCTAAAACTTTGGAGAAAGATCTAGAATCAGTGGGTGGATTTTAGGAGTGGCTGGTCTGTTCTCTTAGAGGACCCTGGCTCCCCCTGCCAGGTGAACACAATGGCTCAGCAAACACACATGCTCCTGCGCTTGGGGATGGACTCGATGTAGGCTGCAACCACATTAAGAATGTCCTGGAACATGCACACCTTGCTGCTCTCAACTGACGGGGTAATCCAAATATACTGAATGAGGAAAGAACAAAGAGAGGGAGCGCACAGGCCTAGTGCATTACCATAAAAAAATGTTTAATAAGAAATAAAATAGGTGTTGTATTCACAAACGACAATATAGTCAAGGCACATCATAAAAGAACAGCTGGGTCAACACCGCTCTGAGTAACAGTCCGTAATGGGGAATGTAGACATCCAATAGGCTGACACATTTCTGAGGAAGAGGCAAGTCTTACGGATGTGCCTTGACTTTATTGTCGTTTGTGAGTACAACACCTATTTTATTTCTTATTAAACATTTTTTATGGTAATGCACTAGGCCTGTGCGCCCTCTCTTTGTTCTTTCCTCATTCAGAACACAATGGCTCAGCAGAAGGGATATTTCGATCAAGGAATGTTGGGCTGGGGGCAGCCAACATGTCTACCCACTAAGTGAACTTGGGCTGGCTGGTTTCCCAGGAAGCAGTTGAGCTTTATTCAGTGAATGACCAGCCAGGGGCGGACTGACCATTTGGAAATTCGGGCACTGCCCGAGGGCCCGGGGTCAGTAGGGGGCCCCATGAGATGTCCTTGGTACCCTTTTTCATAGGCTTTTTTGAGTTTGGGCAAGGACACAGGGGCCCCATGATCCCCTATTGCCGGGGGCCCCATGAGTTGTCAGTCTGCCACTGTGACCAGCTATAAGGTGGCCACAGAAGATTGATATCTCAAGATTAAAAGGTGGAGTGATACCGTTAACATCTAAAACCAAAATCCTTTTTTATTTAGAATAGTTAAATCCCAGTCAGTTGTTTTTTTTTTTGTTTTTTTTTTGTCATCCCTGTCCTAATAAGGAAATTTTTCTTCACCTCCTGTCTTCTAGACTCAACAGGAAGCGAGAGAGCATATTTCCAATCTGCTCTTAGACAGTTGTCATGGGAACAATTGTGTCCGTTGGAAGATGTCTCTTCTATTCCTGCTCTGGTAGGAACTCAGAATTTTGAATTTACCCATCACTTTCCTTCCTGATTACAATGATGGTCAGGACAGTTGGGGAGGATAAATCCCCATGAAGGGGACACACTCCTCTATAAGTACCTTTTAGAGAGGTTCAAACTCCTCGCCACTCTAAGTCTGAAAAAAAAAATGTTCATTTAATAATCACTTTATGACCATTAGTAGTATTGAAACAATGGTCGGCACCCCCCCCCTTCCCCCATACATTCTTAAATGCTAAATCAAAAGTGAAGCACATCCAAGTTAATAATAAATATGAAAAAAAAATCTATAAATTACCTGAACACATTTCATCTCCTTTATATATAAACTAAAAATGACTAAGAAAAAAACATATTGAAATACAGTGCAGTGTCCACAAAATCTGCTTGTGTGCGTTCATGCTCAAAGTTCTGTGATCTACTGTGATTGGATAAAGCAGGTCGCTGGCAAAAACAACAGAGCCAATCAAACACAGCAATCACAAGTGTAAACAGTGTATGGAGCAAATGGTTTTCTCTCGCAATAGAATGAGAGAATGGAGGATTAATGAAATAATCCATTCAGAAATCCAGCTGCAGCAGAGATCCTCCAGATATCTTTCTTGTACCAATAAGGGAAAACTTGCACTTCAGTGGGTGACCTATAAAAACTAAGTACACCTAACCACCTTTATAACAGTATGTTTCTTCAATTCCAAAAATTATGGTAAAAAGGTGATCACCTTGGGGAGTCCACCCAAGAAAAATGGTAATTTTAAGGGGGGGTCGGGTCATACTGTCATGGGTATTCAATGGCGCCAAAGAAAGCTCTATCCATCTCAAAGAGCTTATATAACATTCACTTGCGTACAGTGTTGGATAATCGAGTGATTGTCAATCAAACTTTCACTGCAATAAAAAATGGCCTAGATAAAAGCGAGTATAAATTCTGGTCCTGCAGTTGTTGGGTAAGTGGAGAATTGGGACCACCATACAACTCCAATGCTGACACTGGTACTAGTTACTCTGCTTCTTCAGTCTTCTACATGAAAGATTAAATAATTGGGTCTGCTCACTGAAAGGTTTTTTTTTTTTTTTTTGTAATAAAAATAACAATGATCACAAGTAATGCTTGAAATCAGAAGCATTGCTTATTATCTGTTTGTTTTTTTATGTCCACAAGTAGGCATACCTGACTGGTTAGAAGTATGGTTAGGATGGAGCCAAATGTGCCCCAAAGCTCTCAAACATGAAGGCAAGTATGTTGAACTGTAAAAGATCTATAGCAGTCACGGGTGCTAGAGATGTACCCAGGCCATCACGCTGGAAGCCCCACTGAGAGTTCCATAAACCCAGTTTTCATTGCTAGAAAGAATTGGACCCCCATAAATCCTAACCTTTCCTTTAAGATAACCCAAATACCTCACCTTCCCAACACCAAACACTAAGACATAACCCCCAGAAACTAATAACTTCAACCTAAAACATCACCCTTAACATGAATCTTAAACTTATTTTTTAACTCTTAATCTTGAATTAGGCTTAGCTCATCACTGATAACATGTAATTCCCTAATTTTATGCCTAAATAGCTCACACTCTAAACCTGGATACCAACATTGTGAGCTAAAGTGTCCCTCTTTGATTCCTTACAGACTCTTTTGCCAAGATGTTACAGATCTGATATTCCTGCACTGAAAACATTTAAGCTGTAGCTCTCCTACCATTTTTACTTTGACTCAAGAGCTTCTAGTAAGACTAACCCCCAAACTCTTTATATTTGTTTTGACTTGATAACTTAATCTCATATTTAATTTACCTCATCACTGCCCATAAATGTTCTCTCATAGGCCTATTCCAGCAAAACCTTAAAGTAGAATTATAGGCAAAACATTTTTTTTTTCATTTTGGATAAAATAAGAGAGGGTATATGTCCTGTAAGATATTTTTTTCGCCATCTGAGTCTCATTGTGGAGATTTCCCTTCACTTCCTGTCCCATAGGCAGGAAGTGAGAGGAAGTTCCTGCAAATTAAGGGAATTCCTTGGGGACCCCCAGGTCATCATAACTAGTGTCCCCATTGGATGATTTCCCCTCTATTACTTTTCTGTGGAAGACCTGAAATTGGGGATTTTCTTTTACTTTCAATGATAATGGCAAACAGGACAAATCTGGTGAATCTCTCTAATGGGGGCATAGACAGCAATAACACAGATGGAGGAATCTCCACTGCTGATTATTGTATTCAGGCAGCTGCCTGCATCTGATAGACCAATAATTTTCTGCCAGGCTCAGTCAATTTATAGGTCAACTGTTGTTGAGCTGGGGAATGTTTGCAGGGCCACAGTTCGCAGTTTGGACAATTTCAGCAGGAATTGGCCAAAGTTGATCCCTCTATTGGGGATTATGAGATGGTGACTCTCCCAACTGTTACATGGACAACAATAACAACCCAAGAGTGATTCTAACCCTCACCACTCTACCTAAAAAACCTTTGCCTTTTAGGAATAATTTAAGTGTAGCAGGATGGGCAATCAATCAAATGAGCCAACATAAAGCAACTGCAACTTGCAGTTTAATAAACAGGAGCAAAGTTAGAATTAATAATTCAAAACAGGGTCAGAATGGTAATAAGCATGCCTACAATGCAGAATAACACAAAACAGATTATGAAAGCTGCACAGGCATGGACTATTCACAGCAACGTCTCTGGCTCAGTCAGGGTGACATCTGGCTGGATAGTATAGTTTTTACAAGATTATATAAGGGAGTCAAGCTGAGAATCACTACTTCAGTATACAGCAAAAACACCTACTTGGGATTGTCCCCATAAACAAGGATGATGCACCACTCTACTGGAATTGGAGTACCCTGGTAGCAATTGGGGAGGGGCTCTCCACAGTAGCTGGGTCTTCTGGAGAAGCTGTACGCACATATGCCGTTTCTGAAAGTGGAGTGCTCCTTACCTGGCTGCCACTCGCTTTCAAGCTACCTCTGCCTTAGGTGTGGCCTCTCGGAGCTTCTGTGGGAGAGAAGCTGAGGAACTTATCTTTCTGATGTGTCCAGAAACTTAGGGAGTTCTGGGAAATAGAGTTAGAGGGGCCTGTGCTAGCATCTGAGCAGGGGCGGGCTGACAACTCATGGGGCCCCTGGGCATTAGGGGATCATGGGCCCCTGTGTCCTTGCCCAAACTCAAGCCTATGAAAAAGGCACCAGGGGCATCTTATGGGGCCCCCTACTGACCCCAGGCCCTCAGGCAGTGCCCGAGTATCCAAATGGTCAGTCCGCCTCTGCATCTGAGTATGGTGATTTAAATGGGCCTTCCACTACCTAGGTTTTAGAGGTCAGTGTGAGGGTTTGTGTCGGGGAAATAACTAATATAGAGCATAAACACTGGCCAGTTTGTAAGCAAGTTCAGTCTATTTCCTCCACTGCAGGTGGCACGCAACCACAGCGGCATTGCAGAGACAGAAGACGGTTTCCTGGGTAACTGGGGAAGTGATCTGTTGGATGCTGGCAGCCACCTTGGGTCAGGCAAAGTTTGAGATCCTGGCTCCCTGACTTGGTGCTCAATTTGTGAGTGGACAGTGTAGGGACAGGTATAGCAGCAGGGAAAGGTTCCAGATGAGCAGGGACAGGATAGGGGCACACCATCCTTCCTTAAATCCTCCCATTTGGTCATAGACCAGCCAGGCCACATTCCGTCCTCTGAGATAGACACTGTTGGCACATCTGAGACCTGCTCTGTGACACGTTGCTGTTAAAACCTGAGTGTTCCCAGTCGGGTGCCTCCCTGCTGGACTGTTTGTATCACTGAACTTTGCCTTCAATACAAGTTCTGTTTACTGCATATGTAATCACTGCCGCCACACCATGCTGCACTGTCGGAAGTCTTGTGTTGAGTACTGCAAGTGCCAAGCTCCTGGCATCAAAAACAAATGTATATGTGTCTGTTATTTTGGGAAGTTTGCAAAGTAGTTTTTATATGAATACTGTAATTGCGTAAATCCCAGTACACACATACCGAATATCAGTCCGTGTGTACTGCTGTCTGCTGGAATACCAGCACTTGCAGCCAGAATACAATAGAATAACAGAGGACATCCTTGCATTTTCATCATTTGTGTTGACACAGGGATCTGTCAGGTTTTTTTTTTATGTTCAACCCACTGGTTGAACAAAAAAATCTGGGTGTGTATGCCTTGCGTAAAGAATAACTTTACCTTTAACAAAAAAAATAAATAAATGCACATATTTTTGCAGCTAAAAATGTGCATTCATTATTTCCTTCTATAGGAGCCTGTATTGCACCTCCGATCAGTGTGTCGGGCTGGAGGGAGTGTGAACGGACTAAAAGTGTGCTAATCAGTGCGCTCACGGTTCATTGAAACTACAAGTTCGTCTGAAGTGGATTAGAGAGATCACTGTGAATGAATGATGCAGTGGCTGTGGAAGTGAGGAACCCCTGTCCACTGTCACAGGGTAGGGCGTTAGTGGTTGTTAAATATGTTACATCCTAAATACAGGTATAAAATGCAACATGTTCAAATGGTGAACTTGGCCCTTAAGCCGGCACGGAAAGTATGCTCTCAGTGACCTATTTGTTTCTTCAAGCATTTACCAACAAAACAGTACTGATAAGTTGTCAGGTGAACTTAATAGACATTGGGGCTTTTTGATTAGAGTAGCTGTTAGGCAGTATTTATTGTACAGGCTGGAGACAGCCCTGGCTACAACTGCTGTTTAAACCATTTTCCTATGAGGAAACCTCAACTTATCTGTTAGGGCTTTGCTGTGAAGCTAACTGGCCGGCATCTTCTTGATTAATACACAATCACCAGTAATTGATTTGTGAAGAGAGAGACTGGCACGGACTGCCTCTAATGTCTTGTGACGTGTGGACTCCAGTTATTTGTGTTCAGATCCATATTTGTTGTTAATTCAATTATTAATGTGAGCGTACAGTTTTATGGTGTGTGAATTTGCTGTGCTGTAGGTTATATGTACGCCATACCTAAGATTAAAATATATTTTTATGTGTAGAGTCTCTACAGAAATGTTAAAGTTTTCCACTATGTCTAGACTCTTTTTGTGATTGATTCCAGTTTATAGAAAGCTGGATTACAATCAGCAAATTTTTTACAGTACTCTAAATCTGTAATGTTTTTTTCCTTTAATGTTTTTATTGACATACATTTAGGCTGTGTAATCTGAATCTATATATCGAAGTACATATGTATTAGATGTATTGAGATTCACTGTGTTACTCCCATACCACTTTATTAATACAATGAGGGCTCTGTTTACCATATCAAGGGGTGCAGTCACTAAAGATTTTGCATGTGATATGAAGGTCACATGACCCACTTTTCACAAATATTGCATTGATGTAGCACTACCTTTTTGAAGGCCACTGTGTTGTGGGTATCCCAAAGCTTCCCTCCGCACAGCCAAGTAAGAGGTACCTTTCACACAGACTTGCATTCAAAGACAGGGACCAGTCTGTGGACTTGGTTTTGTTGTTTTTATTATCCCATATTTATAGAGCAGTCTACCAGGGCCTCCAAGCCTGGGATTGAACGGCCACAAAGAAAATGCAGATTAGGTCTCCATCCCTTCCTGCTTACCAACTTCTAGAAGGTTCTATTTTCCTCCAGAGTCAGGAGGAGGTGATAGAGCCACAACCTGTTGAGTCATCCAGCTGACCTGCAATAACCCGACCTCAATCACAGACTCGCACAATTACCATGAGTCCTACACAATGATTTTACTTATAATTCACTACACTACTCGAGAGTGTTACCTGCATTAATTCATCAAAGTTAAATATCAAATGTGAGGTAAATATCACCCAAAAAAAAAATCATTAAAACGGAGCTCCAGACAAAATGTAAAAAAAAAAAGTCCGCAGCTACAAAAACTGTAGCTGCTTACTTTTAAAAAACAAATACTCAACTGTCCCTCAATCCAGCGGTGTCCTCATCACAGGTAGTTCCACTGGCCATCCCCTTTCCCCAGCGCTGGCATTTTATGTCTAGACACCCAACTATGACAGCTTGCAGCTTCACGGCCAGTGGGTGAGTAGCACTGTGCCTTGTGACTGGTCCCGTAGTCTTTTGGGCCCTGTCACGTGTCCCAGAAGACTACAGGGAGGCACAGGACAACTTCCACTTCTGATCACCTAGGTGATTGCAGCAGAAGTGGGAGCGGGTAACTGTCAAAATCAGGTACCCACTCCCCAAAGGTGCCATTCCTTAACGGAGAGCAGGGGACAAGGCCTTAAAGCAGAATTTCCCCTTTTGGTGCAGCTCTGATTTAGGCTTCAGGCACACTGGGCATTTTAATAACACTGGTCGCATTAGCTGTGTAAAGCCACGTTAAAAATGTGAGTTTTTTTAGCGTTTTTGCATTAGCGTTTTGCCATGTTTTTCTGCGTTTTGCGTTTTTTTGCTCCAAAAAGTCTGTTTTGCCGCATTTTTCAGCATTAGAGCATTTTTGTAGCTAAAAAAACTCCTAGAAACCCACTAGTACTGTGTTTTTTCCAGCCAAAAAACGCTAATTACAGCCTATGTGTGCATGCAAACATAGGATAACATGCTGGGCAGTTTACTGGCTGTATAGAAAAACGCCAAAAACAGCAGCTGTAAAAACATCCAGTGTGCATGAGGACTTCACTAAAGAACACACACATTGGTTATGTATCACCTGGCAGTAGGCACTCGGTATTTTAGCCATGTACAGAATAACAAGGAGGGAAACTCTGCACTGGCCAGTAAGTTGAAAGTATACAAAGTATCAGTGTGGAAATGTTCTCCTCTGAGCTCAGGAATGAAAATAAATTGTAACTTTTCTCCAGAGGGAGATGGTTCTGTAAATAAAAGCACACTAGAATGTTTCCACAGTTTCATAATATTTCTGCGTGCATTTAGGCCCCTTTCACATGGGGCAGACTCAGCCAGCAGATTTGCCTGCTCAGCTGGGTATCTATCCTCTAATCCAGTGGTTCTCAACCTGTGGGTCGTGACCCCTTTGGGGGTCGAACGACCCTTTCACAGGGGTCCCCTAAGACCATCAGAAAACACATATTTCCGATGTGTAAAGAGCAGCTACTGTGTAGAAAGCAGCTGCTGTGTTGAAAGCAGCTACTCTGTTAAAAGCAGCTACTGTGTTGAAAGCAGCAGTATTGGAGGTAAAACGACACTCATGAATTATAATTACTGGGTAAATAATTTTATGGTTGGGGGTCACCACAACATGAGGAACTGTATTAAAGGGTCACGGCATTAGGAAGGTTGAGAACCACTGCTCTAATCCCTGCTGAGCAGGCAGATGACCAGTCCATGTCCACTCTGCATAGTACACAATGTCCGCTGATCTCTATAGGATGTCAGATGTCTGTTTACATCAGACTATCAAACGATATGCTAGACAGAGGGTGAACGGATCCCCATCCATCTGTTTTCAGCAGTGGGTGTAAATGGACCCATGTCCGTTTATATCCGCCACTACATAGAGGGTAATGGAAGGTCCGATCGGGTCGCCTGAAAAACAGACAGGCAAACCTTATTGGTCTGCCTGTGTAAAAGGGGCTTTATTTACAGAACTATCTTCCTCTGGTGCAGTGTTACCTGTCACGATCACAAGATCGCCGCCACCAACATGTGACAATCTCACGGTCGCTGCCACAAATATGTCACGATTGCGACGTCAGACCCCAGACCTCACCGAACTCGTGACCGAAGGACTGGACGATCTAAAACCGCGATGTGATGTGCGTAACAATACCATGCCCAGCCGCACCCTGCACAAAGATTTTGCAGCTAATGGACTGCAATCTCTGTACCTGCGACCTGAGCGATTGTTATTGGGTCAGGTTAATTACGCAACTAACCCTTTCACACTGCCACCACCTCCTTTTTGATCAGAGAAAAAGGAAACTCGCAATATCGCTATAACCCTATAATAATTGAAATAATCGTCCGCATAACCCGGTCATTGACACGGGCCGGTTATACAGAGTTAAACAAACAGTAGCGTCTCTTTAAAGACAGGGATTTGTAAATTGCAATTAAGAGTTATAGAAACAGTTCAACACTTTCAGAAAGAGAGATTTATTACTAAAAGGGTCAAACAGGTGCAATAAAAATATTTACAGAGAAGATGTAACATAGATATATATATATATATATATATATATATATATATATATATATATATATATACATACATACATATATACAGAGAACCATAGCACAGTAAAGAGATATCAGAGAGGTGAAAGGGTTAAAGTACTTGCCAAAGTCCTGAGTTTAGCAGATCCAAGTCAGAGCAGGAGGGTGCTTTGATCTCCTCCCTATATTACGATGGAAAAATGGGAGAATTCTTCAACTCCCTCTCTTAGGCTTGGCAGCCTGTTTTAAAGTTTCCCAGCAGGGGGTGGTTCTGAAGTGAAAGACCAATCCCCTGTTTAGGGAGGGATCGTCAGGCGGAACCCTAAACTGGAACCAACATCTTTCATAATTCATATTCTGGTCTATAACGTTCCATCTGCACAAGTTACAGTCCACCCGCGGGTATTTTATTATGCAGATAAGCCTGAGGATTATTTAGATATGAATTATAAAATTATATGTGGCACGGTTTGCGAGTTCTATGTTCCAGCTTCCCTGATGGCCCGAGATAAATGAGTGACCCATTAAACTCATTGCTTATTGGCCATCTGACGAGGGGTCCGGTTTTTATGTAGGTCTCTCATATTCCAAGATATGAGACATAGGGGAAAAATTGATTTGAGAAGTGTTCATCTAATTCTGTCACCTATGCTGAGTTAGGTTTATTAGCCCAGAGTCCCTTTCAACTCCTGGGAAGGCTCTGTTATCTTTTCACGAGGTGTGAGATTACACATGTTCTCCAGGCAGTGCAGCACCAGGTGGCTGGGATCTGGCCTGTGACACTTTTAACACACACACATCTGTCACTGTGCCTCTCAGGAAGGGAGGGGGAAGGAGAGAAATGGATACCCTTAGCAAGATGGAGTCTGAAGCCAAAATGGTTGAACCGTGTCCATCTTGGATGCGTGCGTTTGTGACATTACCATGTAAAAACAATTGCAAAAATAAAATAAAATTTATGTGATTAATATTGCAAAAACATAATATTTAACGCATTTTGAAGATAACACGTTTTTAAGGATTTTACTACTTTTGAGATGAATACTGCATGAGTTATTTTAACTCAAAAATTCACACAGTAATATATCTTAGTGAATTGAACCCCATATATCTTAGATGTAGTTAGCAGGGATGCTAAATGTTACATATGATGTGAAAGAAGAATGTGCAGATTTGTTTTCAAAACATACTTATTAAACTATGAAATGGAAGCATGTAAAACTATGAATGCCCCACTAAAAACCATTTCAGATAAACATTGCATTTGAAAACTAAAATGTTTGCATGCTGAAATACACTAAAGTTTCCTTTTACAGGCCTGTAAAACTTTTTTTTTTTTACAGATGTCAGCTACTTGATTGTCCATACATCAGAGATAAACGTATTAAAAGCTCCAGTCCCACCTTAGATCCTTGTACCACCTATGGGAATCTTAGGATGCCTACAGTCTTTAGTTTTGTTTGCCCAGTCTAGCCATTTACAATTGGATCAGATAAAGTTTTATTTGTAGGTGTCAATGTTCCCTTATGCAGGCCATAGACGAGCCATTTATTGGCCGAATTGTCGGCCGATAAACGAAAAATCAGTTGGTCCTGTTGCCGATGCTGCCACCAATGTCCACGAAAAACTGCCATTTTTTGTGGATTCTCCAGCATGACCGATAAAAATAAATGAGAAGATCCGGGAAAAACGGCCAAAGGGCTGGCCCCACTAATGGTGTGAATATTGGCTGATTTTTCATGCAGATGAAAATTCGGCTGATAAACGACTCGTCTATGGCCTGCATTACTCAGCCTGGTTTACCTTTTAAGCTGATCCCTGTTGCTTACCATGAGATGGACAGGTTCCTGCAGTGATCCCTTATTCATAGACACAAATAGTCAAGTTACCTACTGTAGATGTGAATTTGAAAGGTTGTCAAACTCTTCTCTGAGATTGTTTGGTGTCCTGGTCATGTGTGCATGGAGCTAACTAATGGTTGCTTTAGCCTACCAGTTGGCGCTACTGGTCATGTAAAACCCTGCTTGCATTATCCTCTAGCTGGTGGAGGAGAAGTAGAGCTTGGGAGCTTCATAAGACATCCCACAGTGAAATGTTCAGATATATTAGAAGCCAGTAAGCCAGGCATTTCAACCAGCCTTTGTCTTCCCACAACTCAAATATTTGTTTACCATTGATTCCAGATTTAATTTAATTTTTTTTTTTTTAGCAAGATGACAGGCCTGTTTTGTTTTTTTTGTTTTTTTCTTTTTAATAAAATTAGCTATATTCATGCAAGCAGCTTTCACCACCTTGTCCTATAAAAAAAAACATAGAGATGGATGAAAGTATGTTTTACAGAAAGGTCATGGGTGAATATAAATTACTTTCAAGAAACTTTCTTAAATGCATTAATACACAGTGGAATATTTTAAATTGAGCTATGGTGGAATTGCTTTTCACATTTATGGTACGTGAGAATTTCTATTTTGCCTTAACATACAGCATGTTTTTTTTTTTTTTTCTTTAACAGTTTTTTACTGTGAAATTTATAAATACTTAAATCTGTGTTGCAGAAACAGTTAAAGGATGAAGCAAAGAAGGCCATTGGTCAGCTTCAGCTCCGCACCATAAAGCAAGGAGACAAGGTAATAATACTTGACATGCATGACTATTATTATTAATATTTATGTTGCAATACATTATGTGTAAGATTCCTGTCCAGAAAATAGAATTATTATTTTGGATAATGTCAATCGTTTATATTTTAATTGAATGTTGTTAGCATCCTTGCATACATATATGTATACAGAATGTTCTGTATTGTGTAAGACACAACCTAGATGGCCTATTTTAAAGCTGAATTACATGCACAAAAATGTTCATTTAAATATAGTTCTCAATAGCCACAGAAGATGCAAATAAACTGTGTGCACCAAATGCCATTACCAATGCTGAGATTACTTTGTAACTGTAGTGGTGACATCATCACTGTGTTTTGCAAACCCTAGGTAGACAAAGTTGTGGGAGAGTCCCACCAGCACCACCCACTACTGGCTGCCTGCAGTAAACTACAGGGGTGTGGACACAATACAGCAGCAGCAGTGAACGGTCTTTATTACCCATTTTAAAACCCATTTTAAAACCAGGTCTTTTCTGACACTTTTTATTTACAAGTAAAAATCAGTATTTCTTGCTAGAAAATTACTTAGAACCCCCAAACATATATAATTTTTTTTAGAGGCCCCAGAGAATGAAATGATGGTCATTGCAATTTTTAATGTCACATTTGTGCAGCGGTTTTTCAAAAGCAATTATTTTGGAAAAAATACACTGTTTTGAATTGAAATGCACAGCAACACAATATAATACCCAATTGTTTGGTATACTATTAAAGTTGTTATGCTAAGTAGATGGATACCAAACATGCTACACTTTAAAATTGTGCACTCCCATGCAACGGAGACAAACGTAAATTGTATTATCCATAGGCATTGCTTTAGACCGTTTACAGGTTACCAATTTAGATTTACACAGGAGGTTTGGTGCTACATTTGCTGCCCTCGATTTGACATTGGCAGTGATACCTCACATGTGTGGTACAATTGTTGTTTACGTATGCATGTGAGACAGATGCGTGTGCTCACCTTTTTCTGTTAGACTGGGGGGGACAGGGTGCTCAAAATTGTTTTTTTTTTTTTTTGTTTTTGTTTTTTTTGTTTTGTTTTGTTTTCTTTGTTTTGTTTTTTTGTTTTTTTTACACTGTTTATTTTTTTTAAATAACTTTTATTGTTCTGACAGGACATATAAATATCCCCTGTGATAGCAGTAGGCAGTGAGAGGTACTCTTACTCCTCTGCCCTCAAAAGCTTCAGATCTCACCAAGATCAGTATGATCCGATGCTTTTTTTTTTTTTTGAAAAACCCCTAAGGGTTTGTTTACAACCACGAAATCCGAAAGTAGTGAAATGCTCACTGCTGATTCAGAGCTGATTGGAGCCATTTCAATCTCTGAACAGCTCTACGGTCAGCTGGCGGAACCACTGGCTGAGCACTCGGGTCTTCAGGTGGGACCGGAAAGCCTGAAAGAGCCACAAAAGCGGCGGAGGGGGGAGGACGACACCCCCTCCCACTGCTTGTAAACACAATCCAGTGGCTAATTGGTCGCTAGGTTTGCTTTTACAAGAAAGCTGACCGCTGGCTCACAAAAACAATACTGGGACATTGCCTGCAGCTGCAGTCATTCTGGTATAACCACCGCAAGTCCAGTGACATACGGGTACATCGCTGGCCACAAATGGTAACTGGATGCTTCTGAGCAGAGGCAGTTTCACACTGGATTACACTACAGATTTAAAAAATATTTAAAGGATATTAAGATAAGCAAGAATACATATGGTACTTGCAGGGGCAGACTGACAACTCATGGAGCCCCCGGGCAATAGGGGATCATGGGGCCCCTGTGTCATTGCCCAAACTCAAAAAAGCCTATGAAAAAGGTACCAGGGGCATCTCATGGGGCCCCCCTACTGACCCCGGGCCCTCGGACAGTGCCCGAGTTTCCAAATGGTCACTCTGCCCCTGGGCTTTATAAATGTGTATCTTTTTGAGCAGCCTGGAGGGAGTTCAACTTTTAGCACGATGAGAATTACTTATTACAATAAAGGAGATACTCTGTGTCCAGGGGCGGACTGACAACTCATGGGGTCCCCGGGCAATAGGAAATCATGAGGCCCCTGTGTCCTCTCCCACACTCAAACGACACCCAAAAAAGCATATGAAAGGTACCAGGGTCATCTCATGGGGCCCCCTACTGACCCCAGGCCCTCAGGCAGTGCCCGAGTGCCTAAATGGTCAGTCCGCCCCTGTCTGTTTCATTAAAGAAATATAGAATCTGCCATTTCTGACCCTTTCTTTTATAATTGCTGGTTGCCTGGCCGTCATGCTGACCTCCCACTTGTTTCAATGCAGATAAGGATTTACTGGCTTTTCTCTGACGCTATTGATCTGCTTACTAGTTCAGGCTCAATGATGTACCAAGTTTGAACCTATTACAATGTAAAAGCTAGGCAAATGGTATTTCCAGTAGGATGTTTTGAGGAGGGGGGGTGGCTTATTTTGTATTTTAAAGCAAATTAAACTGTGCCAGCATTTCTATTTATACAGGTTCAGGCATCCTCCAGCAATATGATATCTGAGCTCCCATAACCACTTTGTCCCTATCAGTGTTTTTTTTTTTTTCTTATGGGTCTGCAGCAGTCTTGCTTCCCCATTGGGCAGACCCTGATAATGTAACTCCTGCATGTCGGCTGCAGTTACATTATCCCTGCACCCAACTGTACACCGTGCTGCTCATGTACCACAGTCACTATACAGGTTAAAAAATATTCTACCGAAAGACCCTAACTGCTTTAAAGCCTAAGTTTACCTAAAATAAATCAGAACACATATGATGGACCACCTGGCACTCCGACTGGCTGCTTCCTCACCACTGGAACACAGGAACAAGGTATTATAGTTGGGCATTGCACCCAAGAACTAGACAACACTAGCTTAGGTGCAAACAGAAATTCCACACAGAATTTATACCACAAAAAAATCAGATAAGCACTCGATCACATTATCCTAAACAATGTGAATTTTAAACAGTAATATCATCAGTACATCTAATTAACAGCAGCTAACCTTAACCTAATTAAACAGTTATTTAATTAACAATAAGCTAATCAACAGCCAGGCACCCAGACCAGTCAGGGGGCCCACCCCAAACAGTCCGGCAACCACAGCCCTGAATACATAAAGTACATTACACATGCTGTCTTTCAGGTATTTGGCTTTCATTACTAGAAAAGTCATCAAAAGACAAAACTCATACAATATCCAACAGTCTGAAAAAAAAGGATTTAATTTATTTTTTTTATTTGTGTCCAAAGTGGAGGAGCTTCTCCAACCCAGTCTGCAGGAGGGCTACCATGTTTCCTCTGACCATTAACATTTACAAGATTAATCTAACACCTTTCCATCCAATCCAGAAGGGAAGTTTTATTGTCTTTATTCAGAGAATTAATCCAGGCCTCGCTCTCAGCGTTCATCACATTATCAATCATCACAGACTGATCCGCTCTCACCACATGATCCATGCTCTGACTGGGTGAAGCAGAGAAAATCCCCGGTCTCCTCCATGGGCATAATGGAGGAGACATAATCAGTGGGTAGAAGGCTAGCCCCTAGTCCCCTCCAAAAGTTCCTGTCCTGCTTGGGTCTGTCACAACAGGACATTACTTACCTTCAATAAGATGTGTCCCTTGTGCTGCTGTCTCCCTGTTGCCAAAATCTTCCTCCTCCGATGCCGCCACCCATGCGATCTTCCAATGTGGCGGGGGTTATTAGAACTAAGGAGCTGTGACAGACACTCATCAAGAGTGCCCAACCTTGCCCATCCTTTCCACTCAGCTGCTCCATTCATAGAAGCCATACTACACTTTCTATGAATGGAGGGGGCGAACCTTTTAATCTCACCCTCCATTCAGCGGTCTCATTTTATTCACAGTAGCTGTAGTACGGCTTCTATGAATGAAGCAGCTGGGTGGAAAGGATGGGAATAGTCTGGCACTCTTGATTGCCTATCACAGCCTTTGTGGTTCTATTAACCTCCACTGCACTGGAAGATTGTAGGGGGGCTGCATTAGAACAGGAAGATGTTGATGAAGGGAGGACACAGTTGCACACATTTCACTGAAGAGAAGTATTGTCCCTTGTGCTATTTTTGTTTTTTTATTTTTTATTTTGTCTTAGGTAAACTTAGGCTTCAGGTATATGTTCAGCGCAGTAAAGTACACACCAATGCAGCATTGACAGCGCTATCATTTTTCTTCCCTTCCTAAGCACTCCAGGATATATCACTGCCTTCTAATTCTGTGACAATGCAATAGCTGAGGAGTTTTTGTAACCCAGGCATCTACATGCAAATCAGTGGATTAAAGCGATTTGAGCAGTGAAATTGGACAGCGGATATCACACTAATCTCTGAGCAGTGAAATTGGATAGGGGATATGACTCTAATCTCTTACATTATTCACATTATTAGAACAAGTGCAGCTACTCCCTTACTTAGTTCTAGTATGGTTTACTACATGTCCTTTTGTTCTTGCAATGTAGTGAATTAGAGAAGTGTGATATACGATGGTTGATGCATTCCCTGACTGCCACTGCAAATGTTTCCTGTGCACTACTGCCTTCTAGTAGAATATACTTGGGAATATACTAATATGACATGTGACAGCCCCCCCACCCCCACCCATATATTCAAGCTAAAACCCTTGTTTACGCTAGAGGTTTTATTACTCATAGTAATGACTGGTCCCACAAAGCCACTTCTCCAGTTGTCACTTCCTCTCTTCGCTGATGTTCTCACATTATTACTTGCTATTCCAGTGGTCTCCAAACTGCGGCCCAGGGGCCAGATGTGGCCCTTTGCTTGCCCTTATCTGGCCCTTGGGGCACTATTCCACCAACTGACACCAAGGATGGGGCACCATTCACCCTACTGATGCCATCAATGGGGCAGCATTCATCTCCCTGATATCAACAATGAGGCACTATTCCTCCAATTAAAACCGATGATGGAGCACTGATACTGGGGAGTTTTCCATTGACTAGTCCAGTCCGGCCCCCATAAAGCCTGAAGGACAGTAAAATGGCCATTTGCTTGGAAAGTTTGGAGACCCCTGCCTTAAAGAAGCAATATAACCTGAATATACGGGGGAGGGGGGGCGGTCACCTATATATAATTTTCCTAAAGCAGCACTAAACTGAGCACCAACAATTAACACCACTTGCCTGCTGGGAACTTTTACCCCCTTCCTGCCCAGGCCAATTTTCAGCTTTCAGCGCTGTCATACTTTGACAATTGTGCGGTCATGCAACACTGTACCCATATGAAATTTTTATCATTTTTTATAATTTTTTTCACGCAAATAGAGCTTTCTTTTGGTGGTATTTAATTGGACTGGGTGTTTTTATTTTTTGCGCTATAAACAAAAAAGAGCAAAAAACGTGAAAAATTTTTTTTCTTTGTTTCTATTATAAAATTGATGTGCATTGATGAGGCTGCACTGATGGGCACTGATAGGATGCACTGATGAGGTGGCAAGGATAGGCAGCACTAATGGGCGGCACTGCAGGGCACATGTGGGTGGCACAGGTGGGCGGCACTGCTGGGCACTGATAATCAAAGCACTGATGATCAGTGCCAATCACTGACAATTGCCGGTTATGGGCAGTACTTTCCTCATGCTGTGACAGTTTCTTTAAATCCATTATATATTTGCAATACAAAAATGTGCTTTTTCCAGTTTGCTACTAAAACTATGATCCTGTAGATGCAAAGTACAAATATGTCCTTATAACTTGTCCTCTGTGTCACACCATTAATTGTGTTAAAAGTGGTAGTAAACCAAGAAAAAAAAAATTTGAAAAAAAATCTTCTCCCTGCAAGTTAAAGTGGAGTTCCACCCAAAAAGAGAAGTTTCGCTTTAAGGCTTCTGTGAATAGCAGAGCAATACATAGCAGCGTACTTGCACAGTAAAACACACACAGTTAACCCTTTGATCGCCCTGGATATTAATCCCTTCCTGCCCAGTGTCATTAGTACAGTGTCAGTGCTTTTTATTAGCACTGATCACTGTATTAGTGTCACTGGGGATGTCAGTGATGATTAGTTTCCCCTCCCCCCCCCCCCAATGTCAGAATGCCACTGCAGTCCAGCTATAAGTCACTAATCGGCGCCATTACTAGTATAAAAACAAAAAAAGAAATCCCAGTATTCATACCACCATTTGTAAACACTATAACTTTTATGTAAACCAATTCATTTACACATATTGGGATTTTTTTTTAAGCAAAGATATGTAGCAGAATACATTTTGAACAAAATTTACTGGATATGTTTATCAAATTTTACAAAATTACTGGATATGTTTTATAGCAAAAAGTTTTCAAAATTGTTGGCCTTTTTTTGTTTATAGTGCAACAATTAAAAATTTCAGAGGAGATCAAATATCACCAAAAGAAAGCTCCATTTGTTGGGAAAAAAACCCCATAAACTTAATTTGGTTGCAGCGTTGCATGACCGTGCAATTGTCAGTTAACGCAGCACCATATCGCAAAAAATGTCCTGTTGAGGAAGAGGGGTAAATCCTCTGGAGGGCAAGTGGTTAAAATAAGTGCACACGATATATTGGCGGTAATAATATTTCCTACAGTATCTTCTTTATCTTCATAACCGTAAAAGACCCCAGAGGATGAGAATGAAGTTGTGGAAGATTTAGATTTTTGTGTTTTTTTGTTTTGTTTTATTTTTAATGAAATGTACATTGTAAACAACACGTCTTTTCTAGAGGGAGCAGATCTGTGAGTCACAGCAGGAAAAGAGCCTCTCCGCTTGTCAGCTTTCCTCCTGTATGACCTCAGCAGGTGGATCCCTGGAGCGATTTCCATCTCTTCAATTCACACAGGGCCACTTGTTATTGAAGACTTGCAGACCTGTTCACATGCAGCATGAAAAACTTTGCCCATAGAGATAATGCTGTTTCATCAGATTATTGATAAAGCCTTCATTTTTGTTTTTTTTGTAATATCTTACTGCTCCCTGAACCCTGATAACAGAAAGCTGATCACCGGAAAAAGCAGATAATCAGCAGCTTTTTACAGTATGCTAAAGGGAAAGTACACTTTGGGGTGGATTTACTAAAGGCATACAGACTGTGCACTTTGCAAGAGCAGTTGCTCCAGAGCTTAGTAAATGAGGGGAAGCTCTGCTGACTTCCATCATCCAATCATGTGCAAGAAAAACTGCATTTTTTTTTTTTAATTCTCCTTGCATGTGATTGGGTATTTTTTGTACAGCGAAGCTTTGCCTCATTTACTAAGCTGTGGAACAACTGCAGTTGCAAAGTGCCCAAGCTATTCGCCTTTAGTAAATCAACCCCTTTGTGTTCACTAAAGCCTAGTACACGCAAACGGAAAATCGGACAGAAAATGACGCTGTTGAAGCGATCGTACGATAATCTGATCGTTCATACACAACTTTCGTACAAAATCATGTGAAGGGACAAGCAAAAAAGAACATTTTTCTCGTACGATACCAGATCAGGGGCGGACTGACCATTTGGAAACTCTGGCACTGCCCAGGGTCAGTAGGGGGCCCCATGAGATGCCCCGGTACCTTTTTTCATAGGCTTTTTTGAGTTCGGGCAAGGACATAGGGGCCCCATGATCCCCTATTGCCTGGGGGCCCCATGAGTTTTCAGTCTGCCCCTGTACCAGATCCTATGATTTTCCTTTTAATCAGTACAGTTTTTGTCCCAAAATACAATACAAATACATTACATCACTTCCGAATTTTCTTTCTGTTGTACAAGAATTTTTGTAACATTGGTAATCTCTTCACGTTTGGTAAGACTAGCATGCAAAAAAAACTGGACAATCGTTCATCCAATATTCTCATTGTGTGTATGGGGCTGAAGGCTAGGTTCACACCTGTGCAGGTTGCGTTTCTGCATTACGTTTTATGTTGCGGTTTTGCTGCGTTTTGGCGGGGGGGGGGGTTTCTTTTTTTTTTTTTTTTTTTTTTTTTTTTTGTCTCGTTGCTAGGCAGATTTAAAAAGCAAAACATATAAAAAATGCAATACATGCTTTTCTGCAGCATTTCCATTGAAGTCTGTCGTGCAAAACTGCAACTTTTTGCATTCAAAAAACTCCCTGACCCTTTCCAAAAAACTCACTGGGTGAAAACATGGAGATGTGAACGTGACCCATAGGAAATCATGTTAAATGGTCTGTACTGCGTTTCTGCAAAATGCTGCAGAAAACGCTTAGGTGTGAACCTGGGGTGAGGGCCTATTAGGGTCATTGCAATGTTATTGTATACTAGAATAGTATTATTAAAGCCTAAAGATGACCATACACGTATAGATTTTTGTCCAAGGATTTTTGTTTCAAGAATATTCGTTTGATTTTCGAATCATTAGAGGGGTCCAATCAATGTTCGTTTTTGACAGCAGTTAAGGGAAAAGTCGAGGGGACAGGAAGGGAAACGTTTCTCGGACTAATTTTCGACCACTGTCTGTGGTTGTCGTTCAGAAATGACATTCATTTTAAAATCAAATGTTAACCACTTCCAGATCGGACACTTTTACCCCCTTCCTGACCAGGGCAATTTTCAGCTTTTAGCGCTATCACACTTTGAATGACAATTGCGCGGTCATGCAACACTGTACCCAAATGAATTTTTTACCATTTTTTTTAGATAGATAAAGCTTTATTTTGGTGGTATTTATTCACCACTGGGATTTGTTTTTTTTTTGCTATGTAAATGAAATGTCCAAAAAATTTTTAAAAAAGTGTTTTTTTTAATAAAATTTTGCAAATAAATAATATTTCATCATAAATCTTAGCCAAAATTTATTCCGTTATCTTTTTAGTAAAAAAAAAAAATCCAAATTAGTTTATAAGCAAAAATTATAATTTTTAAACATTTTTTTACATTTTTATTTTATTTTTTTATATTTTTTATTTTTTATTTTTTTTTTACATACTGTCACCCTAGCAGTACAGTGTCACCATGGTGACACTGTACTACTTGTGAGGGGTGATAAAGATTTTTTTTTTTTTTTTTTACACTGATTGCTTTTACACCCATATAGGATGTAAAAGCAATCATTTCTCTTTCTCTCTGTGTGCATTCCTGCACTCATTGAGAAATACAGAGTGAGCTGTGATTGGTCACAGCTTGTCACATGGTACAAGGCTTTTGTGAATAGCCCTGTACCATGTGACCTCTGTGATCATTCACAGATTTCACACATAGTAAGCAATGATGTCAGAAGTGACATCTTGCTTACTACTTTGCATGTGATCACTGATTGGCCAATCAGTGATCACATGATCGGGACCTCGTACAGAGGTCCCGTCCGACGATCGGTGTTTCACTGTGTCCGGAGGACACAGCGGGCACCGGATCGCGGTGCTGCGCGCTCCCAGGGAGCGCGCACAAGCAAGGTGCGGGGAGGCCGTTTATAGACGGCCACCCGACCCTGCAGTGCCACCGTCCGGCCGTTTACATACAACGGCCGGTCGGGAAGTGGTTAAAAGCAAAAGATTTTCGAGCGACATTCGTCTATTCATGGAATGTGCAAAGAATTTTCATACAACTTTTCTTTATTAATATTCTCATCCGAAAATCTACATGTGTATGGCCAGCTGTACTCTAGCTCCAAATGTATTTTAGTTTTGTATAGTGTGGGGGAAGTGTACTTTTTTTTGTGACTCCATTGGTAAGATATTCCCTTACTTTCCAATCTTCATGACATCTGTACAACAAACTGGGGTGTTGTTGTACCTCAAAATGAAAAGTACTAGTAAGATCAGATCTAGCCTAAGGGCCAGTTCACACCACAAATATGCACTCCACATGCGTTCCGGATTTGTTTTTGCTTACAGTTCACACCACACGCAGTTGCAGTGCAGTTTTGATGCAGTTTGCCATGTTCCAGTACAGTTCTGTGCAGAAAAATTGCAGAATGTGCTATTTTTTTTTACTGCACCGGGAACTGACTGCACTGGTGTAAATTAGGGCCATTGGAATACATGGAAAACACTGTGCATGCATTTTTGATGCAGAAAACAAAGATGCACTGGAACGCTAGTGTGAACCAGCCCTAAGGGTCAGTTCACACTACAAAAATGCACTCCGGATGCATTCTGGATACGTTTTTGCTTACAGTTCACACTACACGCAGTTCCAGGGCAGTTTTGATGAAGTTTGCTTTATTCCAGTATGGATCTGTGCAGAACCAGGGCCATTGGAATATATGGAAAACACTGTGCATGTAGTTTTGACACAGAAAAAAAGTGCACTTAACTGCATCTAGTGTGAACTAGACCTAAGGGCCGGTTCACACTATAGAAACGCAGTTCAGATGCGTTCCGTATGCGTTTTTGCATGTATGTTTTTGGCACGTTCCAGTGCATTTTTTTTATGCATTCCATTTCCCCTCTTTTTTTCTTCAATGTAAATAAGGACATGTACGTTCCAGTGCATCTTTCGTATGTTCCGTTGCTTTTGGTGCATTCTGGTGCGTTTTTGATGTCTTTTACTACATTCTAGTTCAGCTCTGTGCAGAAAAAATGCAACATGTTCTACTTTTTTTTTTTTTCTCTGCATCCGGAAAGCACTGGAACTGCAAGCACTGATGTGAACTATGACATTGACAACCATATAACCTACTTTTTGTGCATTTAGGATTCAGAAAAAAAGCAGCTGAAAAGCATGTAGTGTGAACTGGCCCTAAGGGCCGGTTCACACTATACAAATGCAGTCCAGGTGCGTTCTGGATGCATTTCCACATGCACATTTTTGACGCATTCCAGTTTTTTATGCATTCCAGTTCATTTTCTCCCTCTTTTTCTTCAATTTAAATATGGGCATGTGCGTTACAATGCGTTTTTGGTGCATTTTGATGCATTCTGCTGCATTTGTTATGCGTTTTACCGCATTCTAGTACAGTTCTGTGCAGAAAAAAATGCAGCCTGTTCTACTTGTTTTCTGCAGCCGTAACGCACTTGAACTGCAAGCACTGATATGAACTATGACATTGACCACCATATAACCTACTTTCTGTGCGTTTTTGGATGCAGAAAAACATCTGAACAGCATGTAGTGTGAACTGGCTCTAAGGGCCGGTTCACATTCTAGAAACACAGTTCAGATGCATTATGAATGCGTTTCCACATGCAAGTTTTTGATGCGTTCCAGTTTTTTATGCATTCCAGTTCATTTTCCCCCCCTCTCTTTTTCTTCAATTTAAATAGGGACATGTGCATTCCAGTGCGTTTTTGGTGTGTTCTGGTGCGTTTTTGATACCTTGTTTCAGTACAGTTCTGTGCAAAAAAAATGCAGCATGATCGACACTTTTTTCTGCAGCCGGAACACATTGGAACTGCAAGCACTGATGTGAACTATGACATTGACAACCATATAACCTACTTTGTGTGTTTTGGATGCAGAAAAAACGCAACTGAAAGGCATGTAGTGTGAACTGGCCTTTAAAGGATTTTGAGTCCACAATCCTGAACTATTTTTTTACTGCATCACAATCTCACACTCTCTTAAAACATCCTGAAGTCTCTGTGTTGGCTTCAGCTAGTCCCCACCCATACCCAGTATCTGGGATGTTGCTGTTTGTGTATAAAGCCAGCCCTTTTAAACCACAGAGCAATTTAGGCAGCTTGATCATAAAACGAAATGAAAGCTGATCTCAAGGCACAAGATCTTTAATTTAAAAATGTTGCTCAATAGTTACAAAGGATACAAAAACAAATTTTTGTGTACCAAATTCCTTTGCAAACCCAGTTATTGCCATATAAACATAGCATTGCCATCACATAGCCTGTGTAGAGAACAGAGCTGTGGGAGGGACTCAGCAGACCCCTCCCACTACAGGCTGCCTGCAGAAAACTACAGGAAAGGGTGGAGATCAGACCAGTCACCCTGCACAAGCAGAGGGAGTAGCGGTGATTGGTCTTGATTACATCAAGCTCCTGCACAGAGGAAATGTTTCATGATGGATGCACAAATCTGAAAGAAATACACAAAGATTCAAGTAACAATACACATTCCTTTTGTATTTAGACAATCATTGCTTATCAGTTCAGCTTTAACTGTCACTAGTCAAGTCCACTACTCTGTTCACATAAATGTACAACTTTGTTTTTTAAAGCAACTATAAACTGCTACCAATAAAACTGTTTGGAAAGCATTTTTAACAATCCAGAATTTGTTTGTCCAATGTACTGCGAATGGACGGCCCTTACAGGTGCAGCGACTTACCGGTACAGGGCATGCACGCTCACCCCCACCTGCTGACCCCCGCTGTGATTAGACACAGTGAGATTTTGTCAGCAGGTCCGGGACAATGATTTGTGCTGGGACCTGCTGATCAGCTGTGTCCAGTCACAACACAGAGCCTTCTGTTGACAATCGACACAGGGCTCTGTACAGAGCAGGGGCGGACTGACCATTTGGAAACTCGGGCACTGCCCGAGGGCCCGTGGTCAGTAGGGGGCCCCATGAGGGAACGATCTTTGTTTCTTCACCCTGCAAAGCAGCTTTGTAGTAAAAATCAACACCTAATACACACATTAACACTTGTTAGGCACACACTTAACCCCTTGATTACCCCAAGATGGTAACCCCTTCCCAGCCATTGTCATTCGTACACTGACAGTGTATAGTATTATCACTGATTTATTTATTTCAGGTACTTATATAGCGCCGTCAATTTAAGCAACGCTTTACATATAGATTGTACATTCACACCATTCCCTGCCCTCAAGGGGCGTACAGTCATAAGATCCCGAACTCACTTTCATACATGCACATACTGGGGCCAATTTAGACAGGATACCTACCAGCATGTCTTTGGAATGTGGGAGGAAACAGAAGTTCCCGGGGGAAACCAACACAAGCACAGGGAGAACATGCAAACTCCAGGCAGGTGGTGCCATGGCTGGGATTCAAACCAACGACCCAAGTACTGTCAGGCAGAAGTGTTAACCATTTAGTCACTGTGCTGCCCATACTAATCACTGTATTATGTCAATGGTGATGTCAGTGGCCGTTAGTCAGTTCCCACCCAGTGTCTGTGTCAGATTGCCCGCTGCCACAGTCCCACTATAAGTCACTGATCACCAACATTTGTAGTACAAAAATTCCATTACATACAGTATACCATAGTTTGTAGATGCTATGACTTTCACACAAACCAATTAATATACTTTGTGCAACAGAATACATTTTGGCCTAAACTTATGAAAAAATTAGATTTTTAACATCTTTTTTTTATTGGTTATGTTTACGGGCAGAAACCAAAAAAACTGCTGTTTTCAAAATGTTCTTTCCTTTTTTGGGATTATTATAAAAAAAATATAAAACCCAGCGGTGATTAAATACCACCAAGGAAAGCTCTATTTGTGTGAACAAAAACGATAATTTCATTTGGGTACAGCGTTGCATGACTGTGCAATTACCAGTTAAAGTAGCGCATTGCTAAATAACAAAAAAGGCCTGGTTATGAAGGGGTTAAAACCTTCCGGAACTGAAGTGGTTAAGTACCCTTCCTTTCACCCTATTCAGTATTCTGAACTTCCTCCATCTCATGTAGCTGTCAGGAATGTGGCACTGGCAGTTGCGTCTACACATGTATTTGCAAAGATAAATCTTGAGGAGAACTTGTTGAACAGGCTATAATCCCTTTTAAATATTGTTATTCAATCAGACATATTATACTCATTTAGCAATACCACTTGTGTGTGTATATATGTGCTCTTTTTCAGTGTCTGACTCTTTCAACTGTTCCTTAGGTACTTGGACCGGATGGTGATAGCTGTGCTGTGTGTATAGAAACCTACAAAACAAATGATGTTGTGCGCATTTTAACATGCAAGTAAGTATTTTGTACTTATGAAAAAAAAAAATCCTATATTACAACATGTATTGTACATAAGCCTGAGTTCACACTGAATATGATTTTGAACTTCTCTTGAAGTCGCATGATTTCAAAGTCGGATGTCAGTGTGACTTGTAAGACATCTGTGCGACTTCATGCACAGAGGTCTATGTAGGTCGCACCCAAAATTGCCAAAAGTAGTGCACCAACTACTTTTCAAAACTGTTCCATTGCTGATCATTGGGTGCAATTTGAAGGGTCAAATAACATGACAAGTCGCATTGGTGTGAACGGGGGGCTAAGTTGCATGCTTCAATAAACAGCATTTGAGCTTTACAAACTGTGTTACTGCAGCATAATTCTGCGTTTATCATAGACCTCTTACTATTCTGCAGAAAAAAAAAAAACCCACACCAACGTCCTCTGATGGCTGACACAAAAGACTTTAAAACTCTAGAGATTTAATGCAGATTAAATGTTATTTTCATCTTAGTCGACGCTAAGTAACTTGTTTGCCTGGATAAGGGAAAGATTAGAGTAATACTGTGCAATAACTAATCGCTGTGCCAAATTGCAAGTTTCTATTTGGTTTGTCATACAAATGACTTATACCGCTTCTAGCGAACTAGTGATACTCCAATATAAAGAGTAAAATTCTCACATTTTGCAGGAATTTTAATGTTCCACTCCAGGGCCCTCACTTCACCCAGCTCTAAGTAATCGTTGTAATAATAAATGCAACCACCCGATCTTAAAGAATAAATTGAAACCAGCACAGCCAAATGCACATTTCTATGGAGCCTTTTATTCCAATACAGTTTATGGGCACTGGGAAAAACATTACAAATGCTGCAATTTTTTTTTACTTGCATGCCTGGCCTTGGAGATCATAACACAGAGATGAAGTGACTGCATGTTACATATCCTGGATATCTACCTTCATGTAGAAAGTGTTTTGTATAGACATGTGCAGAATGAAAAAATGTTGTTTTGTTTTAATTTGGTATTTAAATAATTTTGTTTAGTTAACCGTTTCAATACCATGTGATCTTACACCTTCCTGCCCAGGCCATTTTTCAGGTTTCAGCGCTCTCACACTTTGAATGACAATTGCGCGGTCATACAACATTGTACCCAAACTAAAATTTTATCATTTTCTTCACACAACTAGAGCTTTCTTTTGGTGGTATTTAATCACTGCTGGGGTTTTTATTTTTTGTTAAATTAACAAAAAAAGTCCAAAAATTTTGAAAAAAAAACACATTTTTCTTTGTTTCTGTTATAAAAGTTTACAAATAAATAATTGTTCTTCATAAATTTAGGCTGAGATGTATTCTGCTACATGTCTTTGGTGAAAATAACCCAAATTAGGATGTATTTTTTAGTTTGTAGGAAAGTTATAGAGTTCACAAACTATGGTATAGATCTGAATATTGATCAATCCTGAAGTACTGACAGCCAATCTAATTTCTTGAGGTCCAAGAATGTCAGAATAGTACAGATATCCCCCAAATGACCACTTTTTGCAGAGTAGACAGTCCGACGTACTTCATAAGAGGCATGGTGAGTTTTTTGAAGTTGTATTTTTTTGTCATAATTTTTTGGAAAATGAAAAAATTAAAAAAATTATTTTCACTATTTTTTTTTTTTACATACGGTCACCAGTGCAGTACAGCGTCTTCATATAACTGGCATGGCGGTGAACATGGACACTGACTGGTGACAGTATGAAAAAAAAAAATATATATATATATATATATATATATATATATATATATATATATATATATATATATATATATATATATATATAATTTTTTTTTTTTTTTTTTTTTTTTTTTTTTTTTTTAATTATATTTAATTTTTTATTACATTTTTTTAAAGATTTTTTTTCATATTTTACTATGACCAAAGTAGTACAATGTTACCATAGTAACATTGTACTACTTTGGGGGAGTGATCAGTATTTTTTTTTTTTATACACAGTTTGCTTATAGCAAAGAATTACTTTGCTATAAGCAAGCATTTAGCTGAATGAAATCGATTCATTCAGCTTTTTTTTTTTTTTTTTTTTTTTTTTGTGCTTAGCTGTGATTTGGTCATGACATGTGCATGTGACCTGCTGTGACCATTCACAGCTAGGCACTAGTATACAATGGATGGCATCATGAATGAAGCCATCCATTGTATACAACTATCATGTGACCTGCTGTGATTGGTCACAGCAGGTCACATGGTACCAGCTACGGGAGCCGGTACTCGGATCTGTCATCGGCCGTGTCCGAGGTGCATGGCCCGTGACAGATCCCGCTGCTGCGCCGCTCTGCTGTGCCGCAAACTGCGCATGTGCGGGAGCACGCCAAATGGCGTGCACCCGGAATACAGGAGCGCATTTCAAGCCGCCAAACGGCCATTGGCCGGGCGGCTAATGGTTAATTAGTTTAATTTGATTTCGGAATTTGTTTAGTTTTGTTTCATTTATTCGAATTCGAACTAATCAAAAAGTATCAAATTTATTCTATTCTAAATTCAGATATATTCTATTTTGTTCTATTTTTTATTCTATTCTTTTCTATTTTCTTTTCTAATCTATTCTAATCCATTCTATTTGAATTTATTCTATTCGAATTTCAGAAGACGGTTATGTTCTTTCTATTCCATTCTATTGTTGTTTCTATTCTTTTATTTTCTATTCCTTTGTTTTACTCTATTTTCTATTGTATTTTTTTTTATTGTTTTATTTTCTATTCTACTCTTTTCTAATATTCTGTTCTTTCATATTCTGTTGCTTTATGTTCTATTTTATTTTCTTTTGTATTGTTGTCTGTTCTGATTTACTCTATTCTAGTCTTTTCTATTCTATTCTGTTATTTCTGATCTATTTTTTCAATTACATTCCTGTATTTTCTATTCTATTATATTCCTGTATTTTCTATTCTATTATATTCCTGTATTTTCTATTCAATTATATTCCTGTATTTTCTATTCTATTATATTCTATTCTTGTTTTTTAATTCAATTGTGAATTCAATTTGATTTTGATTTGAAATCCAACAGAATTTTGTTTCTTTTTTTGGATTTGTTTAAATTTGTTACTATTGTAATTCGGAAAGTTGGATGCATCCAAATTTCTGAATAATAAATGCAGCTGAATTTTGGTTCAGAACAAAACGAACTGCACATGTCTAATCTTTTATAAGCCAGCAAACATTTTTTCTTACCATCCCATTTTGTTCTAACTTTACAGCCACTTCTTCCATAAAAACTGCATTGATCCCTGGCTGCTTGAACACAGAACATGCCCTATGTGCAAGTGTGATATTCTGAAGTCATTAGGAATTGCGGTAAGTCTCATGTTCCTGCATTAAAATGCTGGCTCCCTTCTGTCATATTTAAGACACTGTTGTTAGGACACATGTATCCTAATATATGCGTTTTAAACTTGACAATCCATTCTTCATTCTCTAGCAGAGATAAGTGTTGCTAGGATCTATAGCAGTCAAAACCTCAGGTCTGGGACGCTTGCTTCTCTCCACTGACTGTTGTGGTTCTACTTGCCTGCTGCTATGTACCTAGCCTGTCTCTACAGAGCCACAGCATGCAGCAAGGCGGTGCAGACATCTGATGCTCACAGAAGTGTCAGATGCTGAAGATCATGCTGTTACGCTCCCAATTTTCACTTTCTCTGCAAGAGAGTGAAAATTGGATTCACCTTCAGTGGTGATAAGTATCAGAATTTCAGAGACACTGTCATTGTAAATGTAATTCATATGTTATGTTTATATCACTTAAAACAAAATGTATTTCTACTTTAAAATATATTACAATTTAATTAGACCTGATATGCTGCATAAATGAAGAGTTCATTGAAATGCAAACTGCTTTTTTTCCCATCTACTACATATTTAACTAAACAACATTGCCTCCTACTGTTCAGTTAGTATAACTGCTTTGCCTTTAAAAAGATGCAGTTCGGATGTAATCCTGAATAATGAAAATCACCTTTTATGAAATAGATCAGCATACCAGAATTTTAACTATTTGCATAATATACAGCAGACATTTGTATACATAGCTTGGTGTTGTTATCTCTCCAATGTGTGAATGTTTTAAGGCTGAAGAAGACGAATCGGATAATGCTATGGTGATCGCTTCTGTGTCCAGTGAGCTACAGAGGAGCGCTGTACAGGTAGATGATGAGACCCGCAGTGATAACGCATCATCTGGGTATGCCTCTGTTCGAGGTGCTGATGAGCCAGTAGAAGACTCTGAAAACACATGTAAGTGTATGTAGAATTCTGCCAATGACAAACTGAAACATTGCTGGGTTGCCTTGAAGCCCTAGATGCCCAAGTGCATATTTTAATGTGATTAACATCCAAGAAAAAGAAAATATATTATATAATATAAAATATATATATATATATATATATATATATATATATATATATAAAATATATATATACTGTACTATATTGCCAAAAAGTATTGGGATGCCTGCCTTTACATGCACATGAACTTTAATTGCATCCCAGTCTTAGTCCATAGGGTTCAATAATGAGTTGGCCCACCCTTTGCAGCTATAACAGCTTCAACTCTTCTGGGAAGGCTGTCCACAAGGTTCAGGTGTGTGTTTGAGAAGGTTTGACCATTTTTTTCAGAAGCACATTTGTGAGCTCAGGCACTGATATTGGATCAGAAGGCCTGGCTCGCAGTCTCGGCTCTAATTCATCCCAAAGGTGTTCTATTGGGTTGAGGTCAGGACTCTGTGCAGGCCAGTCAAGTTCCTCCACCCCAAACTCGCTCATCCATGTCTTTATTGACCTTGCTTTGTGCACAAGTGTGCAGACATGTTGGAAAAGGAAGAGGCCATCCTCAAACTCTTCCTACAAAGTTGGAAGCATCAAATTGTCCAAAATGTCTTGGTGGGCTGACTCCTTGAGAGTCACTCATCCATGTCTTTATGTACCTTGCTTTGTGCACTGGTGTGCGCAGTCATGTTGGAACAGGAAGGGGCCATCCCCCAAACTTGGTGATGTAAGACTTGGATGCAGCTGCTCGGCCATGGAAACCCATTCCATGCAGCTCTCTATGCACTGTTGTTGTGCTAATCTGAAGGCCACACGAAGTTTGGAGGTCTTTAGCTATTGACTCTGCAGACAGTTGGCGACTTCATGCGCTGACCCCGCTCTGTCATTTTACATGGCCTACAACTTCGGGGCTGAGTTTTTATTGTTCCCAGTTACTTCCAGTTTGTTATAATATCACTAACAGTTGACCATGGAATATTTAGTAGCAAGGAAATGTCACGGATGGACTTATTGCACAGGTGACAACCTATCACGGTACCACGCTTGAATTCACTGAGTTCCTGAGAGTTGCCCATTCTTTCACAAATGTTTGTAGAAGCAGTCTGCATGTCTAGGTGCTTTATTTTTTTATACCTGTGACCATGGAGGTCATTGGAACACCTGGATCCAATGATTTTGGAGGAGTGTCCCAATACATTTGGCAATATTGTGTGTATGTGTGTGTGTGTATATGTACAGTGTGTGTGTGTGTGTGTGTGTGTATATATATATATATATATATGTGTGTGTGTGTGTGTGTATGTATATATGTATGTGTATGTATATATGTATGTTTAGAACAAAACCTTTTTTCCACTACACAAAAAATTAATAATTACTAAGACTCTCTCTTCCTCTGTGAGTTCTTCATCTCTGATACTTGAGCAGATCCTATTACAAGTGGTTAGATCTTTTTTCATTCATGGGCTGTGGGTCAAACCACATTCATAGCTGCTACAGAAAAGAGCTCCATAGTAACAAGTCGGTACTTTCTACACTCAGTCCAGATCAGGGCAGTTCTGTTTACTGTTGGACAAGTAAAACTGAGCTGAGAAAGCATGCAGTAATCAGTCAATGCCTAGTTTGGAAGGTTGTAAAAAACATTTTTTTTTTTTTTTTGCATTTGTCACCCATTAAGAATGACTACATCCGTGTATGGGCACTATACCTGTAGATCTTAATGTAGATGTAACGTTAACTGGATGACCTTTACTTAAAGTGGATATAAATCCTTACATATACCCAGTGAAGTGACTGGTCTCAGATGATACACAGAGATTAAACAAATCCTCCTACCTAAATTGTACCTGTTTATCTGGAGTATTCTCTACACTCATGCAAAGTGTTGAATTTACACAGGATCTCTCAGTTGTGAAATGCAGGGGGCTGAGAGCTGAAGTAACATCAGTGATGAGAGCTCTGATAGTTGGAGGGAAGAAGAGACACACCCTCCTCCACAGAGAACATAGGAACAGAGCTAAGGCTCTCAGTCTGTTGGAGGTGCCTCCCCTGTCACCATTTTTCTCTTGGTGTCAGGAAAACTTGCCAGAAGTGACTCATGCTGATAGCAGAGGAATAAGGCAGCAGACATAAATCACACTTAGTGCTCTGGACTGATACAAGTACACAATATAGAGTGATATGCTTTTGTTTACTTTTCATGTCTAAGGTTTACTACAGCTTTAAATCATTATGTGTCATAAACAATTTTCACACTTTTTCTTTTAGAAAAGTCTGATCTCAACAACCACCCTTTTTTTTTTTATTGCATCTCAGCACTGTTGATCACCTGTATTTCCTGTCTACATGTATGCTCCTAATCATGGCATATCTCAAGGTGACCTTCCTGATGTGACAACAGTGGACCATGTCTGCCACAAGTGTTAGCATGGCCGCTAAGGCTTTGTAAACACTTATATGATTTGAGATGCGACTTGGATCTCACTGAATCACATGACAATGGAAATAATGTTGCTTCCAATGGTTCCCATTCACATCAATGCTGCACAACTGCAATGCGACTTTGGGAAAGGGTCTTGTGCTACTTTGGTGCACGTTGGCCCCATAGAATATGCAAACTACATTAAAAAACGCAACCACATTTGCATTACATAATCGGGTCAAAAAATTGCATTAGAGTAGTGTGAACCAAGCCTTGTAGTCTAGCACGAAGTGCATGTGACCAGGTGACAACACAAAGACTACTTTTGGAAGACAGGGGCAGAGTAAACGTGTATTTTGTTACAATTCGTTTTTCGGATGAAAATTTCACTTTCGGAGATTCAATGTATACAAATTATATAGTAACGGATTCTAAAAAAAAAGTTGTAATTCACAAATGCATTCATTTCATTTGAATGATGTCACATGACGCGTTAGTAGTTTGCACCCATGGGGAAATTAATTCAGTTTTCAAATTTTGACTATTTGGAAAACGAATGGATCCAATTTTTGTTACGCTCGTTAATTTGGATGCACATGACACCAGTTGATTTACATTATACAAGTACATGGGTAGGGGGTATTAAATGATTTGCGCCACATCCCTTAAAATGCATAGAAACAAAGACTGGAATTTCAGGAATGGAATTTTTAAAGTGCAGTAGATATACCAAAAACAAAATTAACAGTTAAAATGATATTTTATTACAGAGGTATTTAAAAGGGATGTACATAAACAATAATGCAAAAAATGCGCTGTACATAATGTTTTGCTATTGAAAATATCCTATTCATGTTTGTTGTATTTTACATTTATTTTATTTTTTTGTATCTTTACCAGTATCCTTTACTTATGTACACATTCTGAAGAAGCCATGATGGCGAAACATGTTGAAAATTATATATAGAGGATATTTTCAACATCAACAAATTATGTATAGCATATTTTTGCATTCTTGTTTGTGCATCATTTTTATATATTTTAAATACTACTGAAATATCATCTTAACTGTTAGTTTTGTTTTTGGTATATCTACTACACCTTAAAAAATCCCATTCCTGTAATTCCAATATTTGTTTCTGTGACGCCAGTCGATAATGTCCATTCAGCTATTTCTTTTGGTGAGTTGGACTAGCGTCTGAAAATATCAAATCTTTCTGATTCTAATACAAATGATTTGATAAACTATATTGCCAGAAATATTGGGACACCTGCTTTTACACACACATGAACTTTTAATGGCATCCCAGTCTTAGTCTGTAGGGTTCTATATTGAGTTGGCCCACCCTTTGCAGCTATAACAGCTTCAACTCTTCTGGGAAGGCCATCCACAAGGTTTAGGAGGGTGTCTATGGGAATATTTGACCATTTTTCCAGAAACGCATTTGTGAGATTAGGCACTGATGTTGGACGAGAAGGCCTGGCTTGCATTCTCGGCTCTAATTCATTTCAAAGGTGTTCTATCGGATTGAGGTCAGAACTCTGTGCAGGCCAGTCAAGTTCCTCCACCCCAAACTCGCTCATCCATGGCTTTATTGACCTTGCTTTGTGCACAAGTGTGCAGACATGTTGGAAAAGGAAGAGGCCATCCCCAAACTCTTCCCACAAAGTTGGGAGCATCAAATTGTCCAAAATGTCTTGGTGTGCTGACTCCTTGAGAGTTCCCTTCACTGGAACTAAGGGACCAAGCCCAACCCCTGAGAACAACCCCACACCATAACCCCACACCATAATCCCCCCCTCTACCAAACTTTACACTTGGCACAATGCAGTCAGGCAAGTACCGTTCTCCTGGCAATCATCACTTAAGAGAATACGTCTCCACTGCTCTAGAGTCCAGTGACGGCATGTGTTACATTATTGCATCTGACTCTCTGCATTGCACTTGATGATGTAAAGCTTGAATGCAGCTGCTCGGCCATGGAAACCCATTCCATGAAGCTCTCTATGCACTGTTGTGCTAATCTGAAGGCCACATGAAATGTGGAGGTCTTTAGCTATTGACTATGTAGACAGTTGGTGACTTGTGCGCACTGTGCACTTCAGCAGGCACTGATCCCGCTCTGTCATTTTACGTGGCCTACCACTTTGTGGTTGCGTTGCTGCTGTTTCCCATTGCTACCACTTTTTTATAATACCTCTAACAACTGACCATGGAATATTTAGTATCAAGGAAATTTCATGGATGGACTTATTGCACAGGTGACAACCTATCACGGTACCACGTTTGAATTCACAGAGCTCCTGAGAGTGATCCATTCTTTCACAAATGTTTGTAGAAGCAGTCTGCATGCCTAGGTACTTGATTTTATATATCTGTGGTCATGGAGGTGATTGGAACACCTGAATCCAATGATTTAGTGGGGTGTCCCAATACTTTTGGCAATATAGTGTATATAGCAATCTTCCAGAAAAACTGCAACATTTTTCGGTATACCAAAGATACAAAACAAATTCTGAAAATTAATCGGTCCAACATAACAAATATGACAAAACAAAATTTTTCAATAAACGAATGCATACGAAATGAAAATTGCCAGTGTGCGCAGGTCTAGGATGGAGCATTTGTTGCACCATAATATAAAACGGTTTAGAGAAAACAAGAATTGTTCGCAAATAACTATCGCCCGCCATGTAAAATCTGTTTTCTGTCTCCTTATCAAGCTTTTCTGTTTCTTTCACAGATGAGAATGTTGAACTCGTTGGCAACGACTCATCAGCAATCACAACTGAAGTTCTTCCACATGCAGACAACCCAACATTTGAAAGTGAAAACCCCTCCCACATGAACAATGTAAAGTCATAAACTGAAGGACATGTGGAGCTTGGCTTCTCTAGCCTTAAGTAAATGCATAGTTTTAGTCATACAGCAATTATTTTTATAACCGCAAAGCAAAAAAATTGTTTGCAAACAATGTTTTATTTCCATTATTGGTATATATCACGGTAACAGACTTGGAGAATGCAGGACCTGGAAAATCATAAAATATATTTTTTTTGTTCATTGATTTTTTTTTTTGATTTTTTTTTTTCGTTTTCCTACATATTTTAACTCAGGTTTGTATAGCTCAGACCAAACAAAAATCATATGAAAACTTGTATTTTAATATATTCACACTAAGTGTAGTTATATTTAATAAAAAAAAAAGTTTGTCTTATAAATCCAGTTTCTGAAGCAGTAGATTCCTCAGTGAGGCCTCTTTAATAATGCAAACAGCAAAGTGCAGTAACCATAACGGACAATCATCTTTCCTTTTCTTGACTGTACTAGCTTAATGGATATGATCAGTCAACACTGAGTGAAAATTATTAGTCTGCAGTTTGCTAACCATTGCCACAAAGGAAACTTGCTCTTCTCATTATACTGTGAATGGTAGACAGCAGGGTACTGTAATCTGTGACTCTCCAAGTTCCACTTGCACCCGCACTGCTGTTGGAGAGCCACAAGTTGCCAGTCCTGTTATGCAGTGTCAAATCATTTCTATTTTGATTCAAAATAATGGAAATGTCTTAATTATTGTACTTTTTTCATACCTCTGTCTTAGCAAAGAACTCCACAAACGAGAAGTCAGGCAAGACAGGCATTTGTGTATACTAGATGACAAATACAAAACACAAAGAAAAGAGGGCGCACCAGCCTAGTGCATTATCCCTCAACATTTATTTAAAATTTGCATAAAATATTTTCACAAACTTGAATAAAAACAGCTTATCAATATATGCATCCATAGCACAGTGGTCTATATGACTGTGTACTCCAAGACACAGCGGGACCTTGGGATCCTGACTGACTGATGCGTTTCGATGGATATAACTTCTTCATCAGAGCCAAATGCTCTGGCTTTGATGAAAATGTTTTGGCTCTGATGAAGAAGGTACATCCTTTAAAACACGTAGAAAGTCAGGATCCCAAGGTTCCCCTGTGCTTTTGAGTATATTTTATGTGGATTTTTAATAAATGATGTGGGATAATGCACTAGGTTGGTGCACCCTCTATTGTTTCTGTTTAGTAGTTTGTTCAGGACATTCCCAGTCTGTAGAGGGCAGCAAGGCTTGAAAATCAAATTGTATAGGAGATTGAATTTAAAAAAATGGGCACAGGATTTAGTCCATGTTGAAAAAAAAAAAATCCAAGAATTCTTTCAATGCATGCAATGTTATAGTGTAGAAATAATCAACAGATTATTGTAAATTATTGTAAATCTCCCCCAAGACTCCCACCCTGAGAATGAAGGTAACACAAAATGCACTGCAACACTCTCTCTCGTTCTCTCTCTTTCTTTCTCCCTCCCTCTTTCTTTCTTTCTCTCTCTCTCTCTCTCTCTCTGTGTGTGTGTGTGTGTGTGTGTGTGTGTGTGTGTGTGTGTGTGTGTGTGTGTGTGTGTTTAATGCATTCTCCGGGACATTTCGTATTGCGAAAAATTCATAAACCGAAACGTGGTTTCCCATAGGAATGCATTGAAAACCAGTTAATCTGTCCTGGAGGTCAGAAAAAAGTTAAATAAAAGTCTTATCTGTTCAAAACTCTTTATAAAGTGCACTTTAAAGGCATAAATACTGTACAGAAACATGTTAAAACATTTCCAGAATGGCTCCAAAACTTGATGCAAAAACTACTCCAACACCTCCACACTCGACGCCATGTGCTACCCACAGACTCCAGCATGCACGGGACCGGTGCTATAAACCTCCCAGGCGCAATTCCTCCTGGGGGAACTTGCTTCATATTGCAAAAAAAAACCTCATAAATGCATTGAAAACCAATTAAGTCATTCCGGGGATCAGAAAAAAGTAAAAAAAAAAAAAAGTGTCTTATCTGTTCAAAACTCTTTATAAAGTGCACTATAAAGGCACAGGGCTGTCGCTAAAAATCTCCCAGGTGCAATGCATTATTTTCAATGGATTTTCATTCGTAAACAGAAAATTACATTAACCAAGGCGTTTGTAAACCGAGGTTTGCCTGTGTATGTATATGTATGTGTATATATGTATGTATGTGTATATATATGTGTGTGTGTGTGTGTGTATATATATATATATATATTTCTCATATTTGCATCTCTGTGTGGGTGCAGCATCCCATTCATTTTATACCCAATACTCCCAATGGCAAAACTTACCTGCCATAATTTGTACTGGTGAGGAACAGGCTGGCTCACTCTCCCAATTATTAAAAGAATAAAATTTTTGTATAGAATGGTTGGGGATTTGAGATATCCGATCCTGTGTTAATTTGGAAGACTATTTCTGCCCTTGCTGTAGTTTTCCATCATTATTTAATACTGTATTAGACATTATTACCTTTATTTATGACCAGTTGACATGATTGTAGATTTTCATATCAATGTGGTGCTGAAGACTTTTTACAATGGGGCTACAGACATTCGTTTGCTGTTGTACTGGAACCCCCAAAAAAGTTGTGCTTAATAGAATCCAATAGAGTTGATGTAATGTGTAATAATGTAAACACCGCAAAAATGATAATAGGAACCCATTGGAAATCTAACCCACAGGGTCAATGACCTTGTCCAACGTCTGCACTTCCAAAAGTAATGGATCTTGTGTACTTTGATTTATTTTATATTTATATGGGCTGTTTTCACTCTCTTTACCGTCACGTTATTGTTTGTAACTTTTGGTAAACACTACGTAGTAAATGATACACTGATTCACCTTTATTCCTGAACTACTGTACTTGGCTATAAGGCCTCATGCACACTGGGCGATTTAAAAATGCCTGAAGCGGTAGCTGTATAAAGTTATGTTAAAACGTACATTTTTCTGCATTTTTTAGCATCTTTGTATTAATGTGTAGCTGTGTTTTTCCACGTTAGCAATTTCTAGCATTTTTTTTTTAGCACACAAAAAAAATTTTTGCCTCAAAAAAAGTTTAAAAACACCGGTTTGCTGTGTATACCAGCTTTAGAGCATTTTTACACAAAAAAAACTCCTCTTGAAACCCACTAGTTCTGGGGTTTCTTTCCAGCCAGAAAACACCCGTCAAAAACACTGATTAGAGCTTGTGTCCATGGACACATAGGATAACGTGCTCGGGAGTTTACTGGCTGTTAAAAAAAAAAAAAAAAAAACGCCAGAAGACAAAAACCGCAGTTGTAAAAATGTCCAGTGTGCATGAGATGTAATTCTAATTTTTGTTAGGATTTTATAGTAAATTATTTACATATACTGGATTTACATTTGATTGACTGTAGCAAAGGTGAGCAAGTTCAACTTATTATCAGAGACTTTGCTGCCTGATGGCCTATCCCTTAGATGACACAGTGACAGGTATTCAAGTGATTAGGTTGTCACTTAAGTTTTTTTCCTTGACAGACAACCAGATTTCAGAACCAAACCAATGCCAGAAAATTGTCCACCTATTTTATTTCTTCAGTGTCCTAAAGTAAATACAACATGTAAATGGAATTTGCAGTCTGTTGAAAATGTCCTATTTATGTTTAGTTCATATGGAGCAAAAATGGGGTAGAATTACTAAGGCTAGGTTCACATATGTGTGAGTGGTGCTGCTGCAGATTCGCACAAAAATCCATGCAGCCGCATCACCCACACAGAAGAATGCGGACCCTCGGGCGGGTGCCATTAATTCTAATAGCACACCGCCCGCACTGGAAATCGCAACTGTACTGGGAACCAAGGTTCCCATGCGGGCTGCATTTTCAGAATAAGTGCAGGGACTTCTTCCCTGCATGTCCCGGGGCACAGGAGTCAATTCAAATGAATGGGCTCTCGTGCCCACGCAAAACGTGGACCGCAGGAACGCAGATATGTGAACCAGGGGTAAAACTGGAGCACTTAGAATCTGGTTCAGCTGTGCATGGCAGCCAATCAGTTTCTAACTTCAGCTTGTTCAATTAGGCTTTGGCAATAAAACCTGGAAGCTGATTGGTTTCTATGCAGAGCTGTACCAGATTTTGCACGCTCCAGTTTTAGTAAATCAACCCCCACTATATAATCCAGGTTTGTCTGAATCTTTCCAGCACATTTTGATTCATCCCCCGGTCACATCAAAGCCGAATTTGAAATCGTGCGGCTTACAGTGAAGTCGCACAATTTCAAAATCGGATGACCTGCCGATTTTCTTGCGATTTGCAAGACATCTGACACAGATGTCTATGCAAATCACATGAAAAGTAGTGCAAGTACTACTTTAGAAATCCTGTGCGGCTCCGACCAAGTCAGAACCGCACAGATATGACCGCTCTAACAGAGTGGACAATAGAGTGCGACTTGACCTACAATTTGCAAGTTGTCTGGCATGCAAATCGCACCGATGTGACCGGGGTGTAAAGTAGGTTTTTCCTATTCAGGTGAAGGAAATCATTTTACATCCTATATTAACCTACATCATTGGTCTGTGTGAACACTTGGGTTCATGTATACAAATTAAAACCTACAAAAGTGATGCCCATAGCATTCAGTGAAGTATAATTCTAATTTTGATGTTGCACTTAGAATAAATATCTTGCTGTTGCAATACAAACAGCCATTGCTAAATGTTTTTAAAAGGGAAGTCCAAAAGGCAATAGTGATAAGCAAACTGCAGTGACTCAAGCAAATTACAAATCTTCAATTGCTGTAAATAAAAATCTATTTCAACATTTATATTTGATCAGTTGAGGACAGTTAGAACAATGCAGGATGATCACTGGCTGTTATGGGTTACTGCTATTGTTTTTTGCCCCATATGTAACCAGTACAAAATAAATAAGTTACCGTATTCTGCAATGCAGACACCCTCTTGGGCCGTATCGTACCTTAAGGCTGGATTCACACTTTTGCACTGCATTGCGGTGTGTCGGTGTGTTGCCACATGTACAGTAACCTGTGTCATGTTAAGTATTGACATGCATTGCATTAAGGAAACCCATTCATTATGAATGACATCTAAATACAGGTAGAATTGCAGATGAGCCCTTTTTGTGTTTGTTTTTAGATGCAGAACACCACAATGCACGGCATGTTCATTGTGATGTTCTGGAATGTGAGTGCAATGGGGAGTCATTCACAATATATGGCACTGTAACACACCACACTTACAGTAGAACTAAAGCCAAAACTTTTTTTTCATTTTAGCTAGAGTAAGGGAGGGTTAGAACTCCTGTCAGATTCGTTTTCATCATCTGTGTCCCATTTCAGATATTTTCCTTCATGTCCTATCCTATAGCTAAAGAGGAAGTGCGAGTAATCCTTTGAGGACCCCCAGGTCACCAGAACTAGTTTCTCCATTGGAAAATTTTCCCTCTATTACTTTTCTGGGGACAACCCAAAATTCATGATTTTCCTTTACTTTCACTTTCAATGATAATGGTAAACAGGACAAGGAGTGGGTGAATCTCCTTTAGGCCCCTTTCACACGGGCGTTCCGTATGTCTGTTTTTCATCTGTTCGTTTATGGATGAAAAACTGACACCCATGTATTTCTATGGACCAGCGGATGTAAATGGATGATTATCTGTTTATATCCGTTAATGTCCGCATCCATTAACATCCATTTTTTTAAACAGAAGAAAACCCTATATTTCTTCGGTTTATATCCATTTTTCATCCGTCCTGGGTTTTTTTAAACAGACAAAAACCGGATGTAAACTGACCTAACCTGATGAAAAACTGATGTGAACTGATCTGTTTTTTTCTTGGGGGAAAAAAATGTGACTGAACTAAAAAAACAGAACGCCTGTGTGAAAGAACCCTAATGGCGGCACAGACAGCAATAAAAACTGACAGGGGTTCTAATCCATCTCCACTCTATGCAAAACTAAAAAAAAAATGTTTTGCCTTTAGTTATACTTTAAAGGCATACATTGAGGCATATTAGTCTTAGTTCACATATATCCATTTTGATTTTATGCTTTCTCCAGTGCTTTTTGCAGTTTGTTTTGCATTCTTCTACACACATTTTTACAGCGTTTTGCATTTTGTTCAGCTTTTTAATTTTTTTCTTGAAGTGGAATTTTTTTGTTGCTGAGCAGAATAAAACTGCAAATCACAGCAAAAATGCACTACTATGCATTTCAGGAGCTTCTTTATTGAACTCTATTGTAGTAAAAACACTGCTTTTTGCTTTTAAAAATGTCCCTGAACCCTTCCAAAAACGCAGCAGCTCAAAAAAGCATAGATGTGAATATGTTCCATAGCAAAACCATGTTACATGGACTGTAATACGTTTCTGCAAAAAGCACTAAAAAAATGCCTTATTGTGAACAGAGCCTTAAGGTAATTTCTAACATTATTGCAAGACTTAAAGGCCTATTCACACCGAATTAGGGTAGTTGCATATTGTATTGTACAAACATAGGAATCAATGGGCTCTTATTATCCCCCTTTAACACTTTTCAATGTGGCACGTAGGAGAGAAATGGATTTTTATAAAATAGACAAGTATAAATGGGTATAACATAGTACCAGAAGGTGACTGTTATGTAGAATGTTTTTTACTTGATTTTCACTTCTTCCAGGTTTACTTTACCAAATCTTAATGTTCTCAAAGTTCCTTTCCTTTTGTATAATGTAAAAAAAGAAGCACTTTATCTGTGTTCTTTATAAAGCAGTAACCTCATATTTAATTGTGAATAAAAATGTATAAATGAAATGTGTCGAGGGTATATGCACATGCGTGGCACACAGATATCTCTTCCAGCAGCATCCTTTAAAGAAAAAAAAACCATAAAGCCTAACTGTGCCCCTAGCGAAAGAAATTAACCATGTAATTCAGTGCTCTGAAAATAATTGGAATGAACAGCTTTAGAGTTGGACTAATGTACTATATGTGAGTTTGGCTGCAGTGGTCAGAACTCCCCTCTGCTGTCAGAGTTAGAGCTCTCCAATCTGCAAATCTCATATTAGTCAAAGTCTCATAATTAAAAAGTATATATGTATGTGTATATATGTATATATATATATATATATATATATATATATATATATATATATATATATACATACATTTTCTTTGTTCTCAACTGCAAGAGCTAGGGAAGGAGAAACAACCGCACACTGATCTTCCCAGTGAATGTGTGTACTGTGGGGGGGGGGGGGGGGGAACTGGGTATCAGGATAAATCTGATCATTAGAGGAGGGCAGGCTGAGTTCCCAGCATAGTTAGAGAATTGACTATGCTGTTTTTAACAGAAAAGCAGGAGGACTGACAGGAACACCAGGGATTTCACACAAAGGAAGCAATACAAAGAACAGCATACTCTTCATACAAGTACATGGTGCAGCAGGCACATATCAGGAATATGAAATGTTGGGTTTACATACTGATTAATTGGGGGGGGAGTATGTCAGACCTCTGGAGTGAGATTTCCACTCTACACAGCTGTCTAGATCTACAGCTGCTGGCCAGCCACAGGAATTTGAGAAACAGTAACAGATTATTTCAACATTTAAAACAACTGAGCCTTTAGAGTCTTAAAGTGGTTGCAAAACTCAGACATGAAATATGAACAAAGCATATCCCTCTATAATGTGTACTTGTCTCAGTTAAGTGCACTAAGTGTGATTTCTGTCTGCTGCTTTGTTCCTCTGCTATCCGCATGAATCACTTCTGACACCAAGAGAAATATAGTGACAGGGAGGGACCTCCAGCTGATTGACAGCCTCAGCTCTCTTCCTATGAGTTGTGTGTGTGGAGGGAGTGTCTCTTTCCTCCAATCAGCTCTCAGAGCTCTCCTCACTGAGCTCTGCAGAGTGTAACTTCAGCTCTCTGCTCCCTTTTTTCTGAACTCTCTATAAATTTAGCACTTTGAACAGATGCAGATAGACAGGTACACCTTTATATAGGAAGATTTGTTTCATCTCTGTGTATCACCTAATAGTCCCTTCACTGGCTAAATGTAAGGGTTTACAACCACTTTATTACTTTTGGAATCCTTAATGGCACTGTTCCTTTTTCTGGAGATTACTATTGGGCTGTAAAATTTTTGTTGCAGACAGCATTATTCTATTCTATAAGAGCTGTGCTGTTATGAGACCTCAGAAAAAGGATCAACGGTATCTGTGAGATCAAACCTGGTCATATGGCTGGAACAAAGCTGCTGTGTGCTGCACAAAGGCATATACTGTTATATTGAACTGTTCTTTTTCTAATCCAGCAAAACTGTATCTGGGAAATGTTAAAATACTGTAAATAGATTTCATAAATTGTAATAAATTGTGTAAATAAATGTATTAAACTAATGATGTTGTGTCCAGTAATTGATGATCCACAGAGAACCTGCTATTACTTGGAACCAAAATGGCTACACAACAGAATCCCGTTATAACTGTAGGAAACAGGCCATTTCTGTGAAAATAATTTTCTGATTGCTCTATACCTACAGACACTTGGTAGCAGCCAACCTTGCATGAATGATCTGGCTTCTAAAGGAAACCAACCTGGCTATGTCACAGAGGAAAGCAATAATGATCTGCCATAAAATGAGTCCTAGCTGACACACAGCCATTAGCCAGACAAACATTCATCAGTCCAAACAGAAAACAAACATCTCTGTAGACCTTCATAGGTCTTTATCAAAAGCATCCACAGCTTGTATGATTTGGGGAGGATTTCCACCCTGGCTTTGGAACAATAAAAGTTGATGGGTCTGTAACTAATATCAATGCACAACGATCTACAGCAGGGGTGCCCAACCTGCAGCCCAAGACAGCTATGAATGCTGCCCAACACAAAACTGTAAATTTACTTAAAAATGTTGAATTTTTTTTTTTGTAACCCTTGGCAAACACATGTGCCTCTTTACTGAACTTTTATAAGTTTTCTCTTCCCGAAGATAATCATCCCACTCTTGACAATCGCGCTTTATCGGTTTTTGGCAGCACCTATATTTGTGAGCAACTATTTTCAAGTATGAAGCACATGAAGGGCAAAATTAGAACCAAAATATCTGACTAGCACCTTGCAAATTTATTCAGAATTGCTACTCCATCCATCAAACTAGATACTGATGTGTTTATCAAAAACAGTGTCAAATATCGCACTAGTTTTATGTTGCCCTCTTTTAGTTTTAATAAAAAATATTACAAAAAAAAAAAAGTTTCATTACTCAGATCGGTACATTATCTATATCAGTGATCAGTAACTTGTGATCTGCCCAGCTTTTTCTGCTCATTAGCTATCCTTATTGTTAGTGTATATTATGTGTGGCCCAAGACAATTCCTCTTCTTCCAGTGTGGCCCAGGAAAGTCAAAAGCTTGGACACCCCTGATCTAAAGTAAACCTGCAATGACCCCAGGTGTAGGACATGTGATTTTTATCTCCTCCATGTTCCCCTCCTCATTGGGCACCATTTGTGGGTCATATAAGAGGCCTACCCCAGGGTGGGTTCTTCTGGGCTACGTTGGACACCTGAGATAGGGTCACTCTATTTCACACATGGGGTACGGTTACTCTTGTGCTATTTCATCAATGCCCTGGGACAGGGCTGAGGTCACCGTGGGGGAATACTTGGAGCTTAACCTTAAGGTGGACCACTACTCTTAGAGATGAATGTACACCATGTACACGTGCACAACAACTGTCCTCCAGTTGCTCTCGGGTCCCCGTGTAAATGTATGCCTTCCCACTGCAGCTTGCAATTAGGTGGGCTGTGCTGACCATTGACCACTGACCACAGCCAGCTGTCCAGCATTTTTCACTATCAGTCCTGGTAGCAGCATGAAACCCTGCTGAGAAAATAGCATGGACTCCATCATGCACTTGACATTGACAATTGAGCTTCTATACCTCTGCAAGGCAGTTCCACTCTGATTGCTAGGGGAAACCGAAAGCGGCACAGGGAATACCTACATCTCCCTCGTGGCTAGAAGCTGTTCCAACTATAAAAGGTACACATTTTGGACAGGCTCCTTGCTGACTGCACCTCCATTGCTCATGGAAACCACATGTATACCTTGCACCAGGATGATTCTTAACATGCAGACTCTTCACACCCCTATATATTAGTGACCCAATATTGTAGCAATGTGCGGATTACTTGCATTACACTCCTTTAAATTACTTCAGACCAGGCAAGAGGCAAAGTTTGTACCATTTTGCACTTTATTTAGTAAAGTGTTCAAAGTCTAGCAAAAGAACAGTCCTTTTTCCTAAGTCCCTACCAGGGGCAAACTGACCATTTGGGCAGTGCCCAAAGGCCCGGGGCCGTAGTGGGAGGCTCACTGGGCACAGTTCACTAAGCTGAATCTTACCGCATCCGAGTATGTGGTAGGATACTGCATAGCCAGGGACGGACTGACCATTTGGAAACTCGGGCACTGCCTGAGGGCCCGGGGTCAGTAGGGGGCCCCATGAGATACCCCTGATACCTTTTTCATAGGCTTTTTTGAGTTTGGGCAAGGACACAAGGGCCCCATGATCCCCTATTGGCCGGGGGCCCCATGAGTTGTCAATCCGCCCCTGTGCATAGCATTTAAAAAAAAAAAGTTTGAATTCACCAAAAAAACACTACTAAAATACCACATGTAGTATGCAGTATTTTAGTAGTGAAAACCAATGCAGAGGTCATGTTTCAGCTGTCAGCAGGGTTCCCCACTGACAGCTGCATGTGAAAGAATTGCCAGCAATTAAAGCAAAAATTTAAGAAACAGCGTGGGGTCCCCCCTCCATCCATATTCAGCCCTTTGGGTCTGGTATGGATTTTGAGGGGAACCCCCAGGCAATTTTTTTTTTTATTTTGGCATGGGGGGGTCCCCTTAAAATCCATACCAGACCCTTATCTGAGCATGCAGCCCAGCAGGTCAGGAATGGGGATGGGGGGATGAGCAAGCGCCCCCCTCATGAACCATACCAGGCCACGTGCCCTCAACATGGGGGGGTGCTTTGGGTCAGAGGGTATCCCCCCCCAAAGCACCTTGTCGCCATGTTGATGGGAACAAGGGCCTCTTCCTCACAACCTTGGCTGGTGGTTGTGGGGGTCTGTGGGTGGGCGGCTTATTGGAATCTGGAAGAAAAAAAGGCTCCGCCTCAAACCGTCAAGCCAGCAGAGCAGTCAGATGGCCGGGAGCCAGTTTCGGGAGAAGACCTGGTTTTCTTTTTTTTCGGCAGCGGTGGGCATCGTGATTGACGTTGGATCTACTTCGGGGGACATTATTTTTTCTTTTAATAAAGGACTTGTCAAAGAATGTCTCCTGTCTTTTTTCACACTACACTTTTTTTTGTGACTGTTTTTCACTAGTTTTGCATTTGGCTAGGGTCAATGCCACTACTGGTAGCACGAGGCAATACCTGGACCCTACAGAGGTTACACAGGCAGTCTAACTCCTGCAGGATGGCACATCAATACGTGCCATTGCCAGAAGGTTTGCTGTGTCTCCCAGCACAGTCTCAAGAGCATGGAGGAGATTCCAGGAGACAGGCAGTTACTCTAGGAGAGTTGGACAGGGTCATAAAAGGTCCTTAACCCATCAGCAGGACCGGTATCTACTCCTTTGTGCAATGAGGAACAGGATGAACACTGCCAGAGCCCTACAAAATTAATGCTGCCTATAACATCATTCATCATGACCTTTATGGTGGTGGGTCAGTGATGGTTTGGGGAGGTATATCCATGGAGGGATGCACAGACCTCTACAGGCTAGACCAGGGGTGGGCAAACTTTTTGACTTGAGGGCCGCAATGGGTTCATATATTGGACCCGGGGGCCGGACCAAGAGTAGATGAATGATGTGTATGTGTCATCCATAGTAAGTATAGTAATATTCCCCCATAGTAAGCATAGTAATTAATCCCCCATAGTAATTAATCCCCCATATAGTAATTCATCCCCCATATAGTAATTCGTCCCCCATATAGTAATTCGTCCCCCATATAGTAATTCGTCCCCCATAGTAATTCATCCCCCCTATAGTAATTCATCCCCCATAGTAATTCATCCCCCATAGTAATTCATCCCCCATATAGTAATTCATCCCCCATATTAATTCATCCCCCATATTAATTCATCCCCCATATAGTAATTCATCCCCCATATAGTAAGTCCTCCATATAGTAATTCATTCCCCATATAGTAAGTCCTCCATATAGTAATTCATTCCCCATATAGTAAGTCCCCCATATAGTAATTCATTCCCCATATAGTAAGTCCTCCATATAGTAATTCATTCCCCATATAGTAAGTCCCCCATATAGTAATTCATTCCCCATATAGTAAGTCCTCCATATAGTAATTAATTCCCCATATAGTAAGTCCCCCATATAGTAATTCATTCCCCATATAGTAAGTCCTCCATATAGTAATTAATTCCCCATATAGTAAGTCCCCCATATAGTAATTCATCCCCCATATAGTAAGTCCTCCATATAGTAATTCATTCCCCATATAGTAAGTCCCCCATATAGTAATTCATTCCCCATATAGTAAGTCCTCCATATAGTAATTAATTCCCCATATAGTAAGTCCCCCATATAGTAATTCATTCCCCATATAGTAAGTCCCCCCTATAGTAATTCATCCCCCATATAGTAAGTCCCCCATATAGTAAGTCCCCCCCCTGTGTCAATTCACTTACCTTTGGTCCGCGCGTTCCTCTCGTATTCCCGCGCCGTTCTGGTCTTCAGGGAGGACTGTGAGAGGAGTTTGTCACGCTGCCCCGCCTACATCCTGGCTGCCCCGCCTACATCCTGACAGCTGCAGAGTCCTGACGTCCGAGAGGAGGGAGGGGGGCGGCCATCCGAGAGGGGGGGCGGCCATCCGAGAGGAGAGGAGGGGAGAGGAGGGAGGGGAGCGGGCGCCCGGCACACAGGAGAGCCGCATCTAAATTTGTAAAGAGCCGCGGCTTGCCGACCACTGGCCTTGCGGGAGCCTAGCTCCGCAGGCCGGATTAAAAGGTCCGCCGGGCCGTATACGGCCCGCGGGCCGTATACGGCCCGCGGGCCGTAGTTTGCCCATTGCTGGGCTAGACAATGGCACCCTGACAGCCATTAGTTATCAGGATGAAATCCTTGGACCCATTGTCAGACCCTACGCTGGTGCAGTGGGTCCTGGGATCCTCCTGGTGCATGACAATGCCTTACCTCATGTGGTGAGAGTATGCAGGCAGTTCCTGGAGGATGAAGGAATTGATACCAGTGAATGGCCCCCACGCTCGCCTAACCTAAATCCAATAGAACACCTCTGGGATATCATGTTTCATTCCATCCGACTCCACAAGGTTGCACCTCAGACTGTCCAGGAGCTCAGTGATGCCCTGGTCCAGATCTGGGAGGAAATACCCCAGGACACACATCCATCGTCTCATTAGGAGCATGCCCCGATGTCAGCCATGCATACAAGTACGTGGGGGCCATACAAACTACTGAGTACCATTTTGAGTTGCTGCAATGAAATTTCAGCAAAATGGACTAGCCTGCTGCATCATTCTTTCACTGTGATTTTAGGGGTGTCTTTGAATTCCATCTTCTGCAGGTTGATCATTTTCATTTCCATCAAACGATGGGGCATCCTTATGTTCCTAACACAATACCCAGTCTATATCAGTATAGATATCCAGCATGAGATTTGTTCCCATTGAGATATGTGTTTTCAAAGTATTCCTTTCATTTTTTGAGCAGTGTATTCTCAAATCAGAAGGATTTTATATTTTCGGACGCTAGTCCAACCCACCAAGAGGAATGGCATGAGCTTTCTGGACAATATCTACTGGAGTCATGTGCATCCAAATGAATGAAATTCACATCCATTCATTATCCAAATTATCAAACGAATTAGAACATGGAATTTGTTTCCGCTGTGGACCTGGGCTACTATCGCATCATGTGACGTCATCTGAAAGAAACAAATGCATCTGTTGGTTGCGTTATTTCTATTTTTGGATTTGTTGCCATTTGTTTCTGTATTCATTTAGAGATTCTTATTAGAGATGAGCGAATCGAACCAGGCGAACCGGAATTCGAGTCGAATTTCAGGAAATATTCGATTCGCGGCGAAACCGAAATTTTGCCTACTTCGGGTGCGCGAATCGAACATTTCCCGATCAGCCGGCAAAAGTGTCCCTGCAGTGAGCTCCGCTATTTCTGACAGTTCTCTGACAGAAGGAACACATGTTTAGCGGTTGAAACATTGTATCTATTAGTTTACATTTAGGATACAGATGTTTCAACCACTGTTCATGTGAAGAAGCTGTGAGAGAACTGTCAGAAATAGAGGAACTCTGCACATACACTTTTTGCCGGCTTGGAATTATTCTTCTTTTCATCCTACTTCTTCTTCTTCTTCATCTTCATCCTCAGAAGAAGAGGATGAGGATGAGGATGAAGAAGAAGAAGAAGAAGTAGGATGAAAAGAAGAATAATTCCAAGCCGGCAAAAAGTGTATGTGCAGAGTTCCTCTATTTCTGACAGTTCTCTCACAGCTTCTTCACATGTACAGCGGTTGAAACATCTGTATCCTAAATGGAAACTAATAGATACAATTTGTATCTATTAGTTTCCATTTAGGATACAGATGTTTCAACCGCTGTACATGTGAAGAAGCTGTGAGAGAACTGTCAGAAATAGAGGAACTCTGCACATACACTTTTTGCCGGCTTGGAATTATTCTTCTTTTCATCCTACTTCTTCTTCTTCTTCTTCATCCTCATCCTCATCCTCTTCTTCTGAGGATGAGGATGAGGATGAAGAAGAAGAAGAAGCAGTAGGATGAAAATAAGAATAATTCCAAGCCGGCAAAAAGTGTATGTGCAGAGTTCCTCTATTCTGCAGATACACTTAGAGGAGCTCTGCACATACACTTTTTGCCTGTTTGGAATTAATCTTATTTTCATTCTACTTCTTCTTCTTCTTCTTTATCCTCATCCTCAGAAGAAGAAGAAGAGGATGAAGAAGAAGAAGAAGAAGTAGGATGAAAATAAGAATAATTGCAAGCCGGCAAAAAGTGTATGTGCAGAGTTCCTCTATTCTGCAGATACACTTAGAGGAGCTCTGCACATACACTTTTTGCCGGCTTGGAATTAATCTTATTTTCATCCTACTTCTTCTTCTTCTTCTTCTTCATCCTCATCCTCATCCTCAGAAGAAGAAGAAGAGGATGAGGATGAGGATGAAGAAGAAGAAGAAGAAGAAGAAGAAGTAGGATGAAAATAAGAATAATTCCAAGCCGGCAAAAAGTGTATGTGCAGAGCTCCTCTAAGTGTATCTGCAGAGCTCCTCTAAGTGTATCTGCAGAATAGAGGAACTCTGCACATACACTTTTTGCCGGAAACCGCTGTATGGAGGGAATGTCATGGAACTGTCAGAAATAGACTATTAATGACAGTTCTGGGACTGTCCTTCCATACAGCGGTTGAAACATTGTATGTATTTGTTTCCATAAATGGATCCATTTATGGAAACAAATACATACAATGTTTCAACCGCTGTATGGAAGGACAGTCCCAGAACTGTCATAAATAGTCTATTTCTGACAGTTCTATGACATTCCCTCCATACAGCGGTTGAAACAGCTGTATGGAGTGAATGTCCCAGAACTGTCAGAAATAGACTATTTATGACAGTTCTGGGACATTCACTCCATACAGCGGTTGAAACATTGTATCTATTTTTTTCCATAAATGACATTCTGCAGATACACTTAGAGGAGCGCTGCAGATACACTTTTTGCCGGCTTGGAATTATTCTTATTTTCATCCTACTTCTTCTTTTTCTTCTTATGAGGATGAGGATGAAGAAGAAGAAGTAGGATGAAAATAAGATTAATTCCAAGCCGGCAAAAAGTGTATCTGCAGCGCTCCTCTAAGTGTATTTGCAGAATGTCATTTATGGAAAAAAATAGATACAATGTTTCAACCGCTGTATGGAAGGACAGTCCCAGAACTGTCATAAATAGTCTATTTCCGACAGTTCTGGGACATTCACTCCATACAGCTGTTTCAACCGCTGTATGGAGGGAATGTCATAGAACTGTCAGAAATAGACTATTAATGACAGTTCTGGGACTGTCCTTCCATACAGCGGTTGAAACATTGTATGTATTTGTTTCCATAAATGGATCCATTTATGGAAACAAATACATACAATGTTTCAACCGCTGTATGGAAGGACAGTCCCAGAACTGTCATTAATAGTCTATTTCTGACAGTTCCATGACATTCCCTCCATACAGCGGTTGAAACAGCTGTATGGAGTGAATGTCCCAGAACTGTCAGAAATAGACAGAAACTGTCACAGAACTGTCCTTCTTCTCATCCTTCTCCTTCTTCTCATCCTTCTTCTCATCCTTCTTCTCATCCTTCTCCTTCTTCTCATCCTTCTCCTTCTTCTCATCCTTCTCCTTCTCCTCATCCTTCTCCTTCTTCTCATCCTTCTCCTTCTCCTTCTTCTCATCCTTCTCCTTCTCCTTCTTCTCATCCTTCTCCTTCTCCTTCTTCTCATCCTTCTCCTTCTCCTTCTTCTCATCCTTCTCCTTCTTCTCATCCTTCTCCTTCTCCTTCTTCTCATCCTTCTCCTTCTCCTTCTTCTCATCCTTCTCCTTCTCCATCTTCTCATCCTTCTCCTTCTTCTCATCCTTATCCTTCTCCTTCTTCTCATCCTTCTCCTTCTCCATCTTCTCATTCTTCTCCTTTTCCTTCTTCTCATCCTTCTCCTTCTGCTTCTCCTTCTCCTTCTCCTTCTTCTCATCCTTCTCCTTCTTCTCATCCTTCTCCTTCTTCTCATCCTTCTCCTTCTTCTCATCCTTCTCCTTCTTCTCATCCTTCTCCTTCTCCTTCTTCTCATCCTTCTCCTTCTCCTTCTTCTCATCCTTCTCCTTCTCCTTCTTCTCATCCTTCTCCTTCTCCTTCTTCTCATCCTTCTCCTTCTTCTCATCCTTCTCCTTCTCCTTCTTCTCATCCTTCTCCTTCTTCTCATCCTTCTCCTTCTTCTCATCCTTCTCCTTCTTCTCATCCTTCTCCTTCTTCTCATCCTTCTCCTTCTTCTCATCCTTCTCCTTCTTCTCATCCTTCTCCTTCTTCTCATCCTTCTCCTTCTTCTCATCCTTCTCCTTCTTCTCATCCTTCTCCTTCTTCTCATCCTTCTCCTTCTTCTCATCCTTCTCATCCTTCTCCTTCTTCTCATCCTTCTCATCCTTCTCCTTCTTCTCATCCTTCTCCTTCTCCTTCTTCTCATCCTTCTCCTTCTCCTTCTTCTCATCCTTCTCCTTCTCCTTCTTCTCATCCTTCTCCTTCTCCTTCTCCTTCTCTTTCCTCATCTCCAAGGGCATTTAAATTAAAGGTACAGTGTTCTGCACTAATTTAAAGGCTCTCTGAAGCCTAGAAACCCTTTTTATAAGTCATCTTCGTAGCGAAGAAATTCGCATCGAATCGAATTTCACACTGGAATTCGCCGAATCAGCCGAATCGAATTTTTGAGAAATTCGCTCATCTCTAATTCTTATACATCCAATCTCTGAAAATGAAATTTCTGCCTTAAAATCAAAATGTGACGAAATGACACACACGTCAAGGGATGAAGCGTGGTGGGATGTATGATCTATATCACGTGTTGGAGAACTGAATGTCGCTCACAGCCAGGTATTTGTAGAATGATGATGTGAGTGGGAGGAGTGATGACATGTAATGAAGAGTGAATACAAACACACTGATAGGAGACAGATGTTCTCACAACGTGGACGTGCCCCGAGTATATGTGACACGCCCCAAATGTATGTAACATGCCCTGAATATATGTGACACGCCCTGAGTCTATGTGACACGCCCCATGTCTGTGACACTCCCCGAATCTATGTGACGCCCCGAAACTATGTGGCACTCCGAGTCTGTGACACTCCGCAAATCTATGTGACACTCCCCGAGTCTATGTGACATGCCCCAAATCTATGTGACACGCCCCGAATCTATGCGACACGCCCCGAGTCCATGTGACACTCCCCGAGTCAATGTGACACTCCCCGAATCTATGTGACACGCCCCGAATCTATGTGACACGCCCCGAGTCCATGTTACACTCCCCGAGTCCATGTGACACTCCCCGAATCTATGTGACACGCCCCGAACCTATGTGACACTCCCCGAGTCTATGTGACACTCCCCGAGTCAATGTGACACACCTTGAATATATGTGACACGCGCGAGTCTATATGACACTGCCCGAGTCTATGCAACACGCCCCGAATCTATGCGACACGCCCTGAATCTATGTGACACTCCCCGACACTACGTGACACTCCCCGAATTTATGTGACACGCCCTGAATCTGTGACACGCCCCGAGTCTATGTGACACGCCTCGAGTCGATGTGACACACCTACTCCATTCCTCTATAAGGTTCACACTATAGAAACTCAGTCCAGATGTGTCCCGGATGCTTTATTGCATGCAAGTTTTTGGCGCGTTCCAGTGCATTTTTGAAGTGTATTTGCACGTTCCAGTGCATTTTTTATGCATTCCAGTTCATTTTTTCCCCTCTCTTTTTCTTCAATGTAAGTAGGGACATGTGCGTTCTGGTGCATTTTTGGTGCGTTCCAGTACAGTTCTGTGCATAAAAAATGCAGCATGTTCTACTTTTTTTTCTCCATCTGGAACGCACTGGAACTGCAAGCATTGATGTGAACTATGACATTGACAACCATACAGGGGCGGACTGACAACTCATGGGGCCCCTGGGCGATAGGGGATCATGGGGCCCCTGTGTCCTTGCCCAAACTCAAAAAAGCCTATGAAAAAGGTACCAGGGGCATCTTATGGGGCCCCCCTACTGACCCCGGGCCCTTGGGCAATGCCCGAGTTTCCAAATAGTCAGTCCGCCCCTGCAACCATATAACCTACTTTTTGTGCGTTTTGGATGTAGTGTGAACTGGTCCTGAGGCTAGGTTAAACCTATGCAGGCTGTGTATGATCAGTTTCTGCATCACGGTTTGCGTTGCAGTTTATTTGCACCTGGGTTTCTTATAGGTTTTTGATGCATTTTGCATTTTTTTTCATTGTTAAGATATTTCTTGTTGCTAGGCAGATTTAAAATGTAAAACGCATCAAAAACATGGCAAAAACCTCAATACATGCTTTTCTGCAGCGTTTCCCTTGAAGTCTATAGAACCACAAACACAGCTTTTTGCGTTCAAAAAAAGTTCCTGCCCATTTCCAAAAAACGCACAGGGTGAAAACGCGGACCTGTGAACGTGTCTCATAGGACTCATTGTGTAATGGACTGTACTGCATTTCTGCAAAACAATGGAGAAAACGCTTAGGCGTGAACCTGTATACTATCGGACTCTCCCAGCAGTCTCACTCCCCCCGCTAAACTTCTCTGATGGTGCGCCCCGCCCCCGTCCCGCACGGCCCCGCCTCCTTCTCCCACCCAGATCCATTCTATTCCTCCGCTCTCTGACAACTCTCGGCGGACGGTCACGTGGCGCGGCAATGCCCGGTCACATGACCGTGACGTCACCGGTTGGAACTAGTTGCTACGTACGGGCAAGATGTGGCTGAGACCGGAGGAGGTTCTGCTGAAGAACGCCTGGAAGCTGTGGGTGACCGAGACCTCCAACCCGTACTTCGTGCTGCAGAGGAGGCGGGGCTATGGGGAGGACGGAGGGGGGCTCACAGGTACAACATCTCCCCGATACACATCCACATCTGGCGGCTGCTGACGTGGTGACCGAGCTGGCCACATCTGGCAGGGCTGGCCGTCATCACTGAGCATGTCCTCATTTCATACAGCAACAACCATGGCTACGGTCATCCCAGTGTGCATTAGAGGGGCTGGGCATGGCCAGCTATGATCACCATGGAGGGTGACTGGCATTACCGCCCCCCCTTCTCTTCATACTGCTTACCTGGCTGTAGGTGCAGCAGCTGCAGAGCCACTGACCCACAACCAGGATGACAGGTCACTTACACCCCGGTCACATCAAGGCCCACTTTGATATCGTGCGACTTACAGTGAAGGTCGGGGGACTTGCGATTGGCAAGACTTCGGACACAGATGTCTATGCAAATCGCACCAAAAGTAGTGCCTGTAATACTTTAGAAATCTGCGGCTCCGACCAAGCTGGAACCACACCGATATGACCGCTGTAATTGCAGACAATAGGGTGCGACTTGGCATGTGATTTGAAGGTCGCATAGCATGCAAATCACATACCAATTTGCACCTGATGTGACCGGGGTATTAAAGTGTAACTCCGCTTTTGTTGGAAAAAATATATACAATGGTACACAAGTCATATTGTAGTTGAATGTCATTCAAAACGACCTTTCCTTTCCAATCTACAAGGCTGTCAGTTTCTGGAAAATGCAATGCGGCACAGGGTGCCCCCCCAGAAGTGTCATTTCCTGCTTGTCTGATTGGCTCACTGATTTACTCAGAAAATACAAGTTAGACTTTGGGCATCCCCTGCAACAAAAATGTCACAAAGATGCTCCCAATGGGCAATCGTGTCTAAAGGGATGCAGACCCTGCCAATTTCGTCATTAGAGCCCTGCAGGTGCAGCAGCTGGCTGATAATTATAAAATCACTCCCATCCTGATTCAGTCTGACATAAACAGCTATTTCTACAGAAGAGCAAAAGCTAGGAATCTGCAACAAAGTTTATTAAAATCCCTGCAATGTACATCGATCACCAAGATAGAAATTATTTTTTTCTCAACAAAAATGGAATTACTCTTTAACCACTTGTCCTCTTGAGGATTTACCCCCCTTCCTGACCAGGCTGTTTTTTTAGATAAGTCGTTTTGTTACTTTAACCGACAATTGCGCGGTCATGCAACACTACATAAATTATTATTATTATACCGGATTTATTTAGCGCCAACAGTTTGCTCAGCACTTTACATTATAGCGGGAGACAATACAGCAACAATACAGTTCAATACAAGAGGGATTTGAGGGCCCTGATTCTTGGAGCTTACAATCTAGGAGAATATGAAATTAAAAAATGAAACATATGTCCTTTTTTCCCACAAATGGAGTTTTCTTTTGGTGGTATTTGATAGCCTCTGCATTTTTAATTTTTTGTGCTTTAAACAAAAAAAAGGCAATTTTGAAAAAAAAAACAATATTGTTGACTTTTAGCTATTAACCACTTCCCGTCCGGCCCATGTACATAAACGGCCGGATGGGAGCAGTGCAGGAGCAGGTTGCTGTTCATAAACGGGGCCCGCATTTTCAGGTTGTGCGCGCTACCTGGGAACACCGATCACTGTACGGGACCTCTGTGTGAGGTCCCACTCGTGATCACTGATTGGCCAATCAGTGTTCACATGAATAATAGTAAGCAAGATGTCACTTGTGACATCATTGCTTACTACGTGTGAAATCTGTGAATGATTACAGAGATCACATGGTACAAGGCTATTCACAACAGCCTTCTACCATGTGACAAGCTGTGACCAATCACAGCTCTCACAGTATTTCTCAATGGCTGCAAGAATGCAGCCAGAGAGGAGAAATGATTGCTTTTACACCCATAAAAGCTGTAAAAGCAATCCGTGTAAAAAAAAAAAAAAAGTCTTCATCACCCCCTACAAGTAGTATAGTGTCACTATGGTGACACTGTACTGCTGAGGTGATGGTATGTTTAAGAAAAAAAAAAAGACAAATAATAAAAATGTAAAATAATTTTTTGGAAAAATTATAATTTGTGGTTACAAACTAATTTGGGTTATTTATTTTCTTAATAAAAAAGATAACTGAATACATTTTGGCCACGATTTATGAAGAAAGTTTATTTGCAAAATTTTAAAAGAAAAACACTTTTTTTTCAAAATGTTTGGACATTTTCATTTATATAGCTAAAAAAATAAAAATCCCAGTGGTGAATACCACCAAAATAAAATTTTTACTGGTTGAACACCTTACCATATCTATGCTAATATCCCCAAAAGGGAATGTCCTTCTCTGGGGGGGGGGGGTTAACCATTTGCCCTTATGAGGATTTACCCCCCTTCCTGACCAGGCCATTTTTTGCTTTATGGTTCTTCTGTGTTATTTTAACTGACAATTGC